>NW_006408526.1:35124772-35136831 GCF_000296735.1 Chrysochloris asiatica | reverse complement strand
TTCTTCTGAAACAGATTTGTTTGTTTTCTGGCAGTCCATGGTACTTTCAGTATTCTTTGCCAATACCATAATTTGAAGGCATCAATTTGTCTGCAGTCTTTCTTATTCATTGTCCAATTTTCACATGCATATAACGCAATTGAAAATACCATGGCTTAGGTCAGACATATCTTAGTTCTCAAGTGGATATATTTGTTCTTTACACTTTAAAGAAGTTTTGTGCAGCAGATTTGCCTAATGCAATGTTATTTGATTTCATGACTGCTGCTTCCATGAGACTTGATTGTGGGTCCAAGTATAATGAAATATTTAGCAACTTCAATCATTTTTCCATTTATTATGGTTTTGTTTTTGTTTTTTTATATCTAGTTATGAGGATTTTTGTTTTCCTTACATTGAGGTGCACTCCATACTGAAGGCTGTAGTCTTTGATCTTCTTAAGTAAATATTTTAAGTACACTTTGCTCCCAGTAAGCAAAGTTGTTAATGAGTCTAACTCCAATCTTAATTCCACTTTCTTCTCCATATAACCCATTTTCTTGGATTATTTGCTCAGCATAGTGATTAAATAAGTATATTGTAAGGATACAGCCCTGGTACACATCTTTCCTGATGCTAAGCCATTCACTATCCACTTGTTCTGTCCTAAAGGCTGCTTCTTGGTCTATATACAGGTACTCATGAACACAATTAAGTGTTCAGGCATACTCATTCTTTGCAGTGTTATCTATAATGTATAATGATCCGCACAGTTTAAATCCTTTGCATAGTCTGTAAAGCACAAGTAAACATCTTTCTGGTATTCTCTGCTTTCAGCCAAGATCCATTCAATGATATACCTAGTTCCACATCCTCTTCTGAATTTGGTTTGAATTTCTGGCAGGTCCCAGTCGATATACTGCTGCAACTGTTTTTGAATGGTTTTCAGAAAAAAAATGTACTTGTATGTGCTATTAGCAATATTTTTTGACGATTTCTGCATTCTGTTGGGTTACCTTTCTTTGGAATTGCCACAAATATGGATCTCTTCCAGTCAGTTGGCCAGGTCTTCACAATTTCTAGGCATAGACAAGTGGGTGCCTCCAGTGCTGCTCAGTTTGTTGAAACATTTCGATTTGTATTCATCAATTTCTAGAGACTTGTTTTTGCCAGTGTGTTTAGTACAATTGGACTTCTTCCTACATCAGTTCTTGAAATGGTTGAACATCAACCAGTTCATTTTGTTACAGTGACTCTGTATATTTCTTCCAACTTCTTTTGATGCTTCTTGCATCACTCAATATTTTACCATAGAGTCCTTCAATATTGAAAGTTAAGAATTGAATTTCTTCTTCAGTTCTTTCAGCTTAAGAAATGCTGAGCATGGTTTTCCTTTTTGCTTTTCTAACTCCAGGTCTTTGCTCGTTTCATTATAATACTTGTCTTTGTCTTCTGAACTGCCCTTTGAAATTTTCTGTTCATCTCTTTTGCTTCCTCATTTCTTCCAGTCACTTAACTTCTTTTTATTTAGCTGTAAGTTTCAGAGTCTCTTATAACACCCATTTTTATCTTTTTCTTCTTTCCTCTCTTTCTAATGACCTATTGTTTTTTTTCTGTATAATATTCTTAATGTTATCCCACAACTTTTCTGGTCATCGGTTATTCATAGTTCGTTCATCACATCTGTTCTTGAGATAGTCCATAAATTCAAGGTAATAGACTCCTGGTGTAGCACTGTAGGATAAGCACTGGACTTCGAACCACAAAGCTGGCAGTTCAAATCCATTAACTGCTCCTTGGAAACTATACAGGGTTGCAATGAGTTGGAACTGACTCAACAGCCCTTAACGACATTTCAAGGTCATATATTGACTCTTGTGAACTTGTTTTAATTTTCTTCAGTTTTAGCCTGAACTTGCATAAGAGCAATTGATGTTTTGTTCTGCAGAACAATTGATGTTCTGCCTCTGACCTTTTTTTTGGCTGATGATACTGAGCTTCTCCATCATGTGTTCTCACAAATGTAGTCAGTTTGATTCCTGTGTATTCCATCTGCTTAGATCCATGTGTATAGCCACCTTTTATGTTGTTGGAAAAAGGTATTTGCAATGAATACGTCATTGTTGTTGTTGTTAAGTGCCATTGAGTCCATTCTGACCCATAGTGAACCTGTACAGGGTTTCCAAGGAACAGCTGGTGAGCTTGAACCACCGATCTTGCAGTTCAAATGGCTTTGCAGTCTGGCACATTAACCCACAGTGCCACACCAGCGGTCATTGGTATGGTAAAATGGTAAAATTCTATGTGGGATTTCCAGCATTATATCTGTCACCAAGGCCATATTTTCCAACTACTGATCCTTCCTCTTTGTCTCCAACCTCTGCATTCTAGTAACTGGTAGTTATCAATGCATCTTGATTGCATGTTTGATCAATTTCAGACTAAAGAAGTTGGAAGAATTTTCAATTTCATCATCATTGACTTTAGTGGTTGGGGTTCAAATTTGAATGATAGTGTTATTAACTGGTCTTTCTTGTAGATATATTATCCTATCACAAGCCATAACAATATGACAAACTGACAGACAAGTTGTGGCTCATGCATATGAGGTGATTGAAAATAACATGCTTGAGGTCAGGAGCACCTTAGTCCTCAAAATAACATCTTTGTTCTTTAACACTTTAAAGAGGACTTTTGCAGCAGATTTGCCTAATGCAGTTCTCTATTTTATAGACAAGAAATTAAAGCTTAGATAATGAAATAAATTATCTGTATCAAAATTTAGATGAAGACCTGGCTGTACTTGAATTACAGGTTTTTCCTATCTGACTGGTGGGTAGATTGGCTCTCTCTCTGAGTATTGGGTATTGTTTCCAAAAATTTTGGGGAGTTTCTATGTGTCTTGTGTACTTTTTTTTAGAAAACTAATAGACACTCAGGTTTGACATGCATAAACTCCTTTACTTTATTGAAAGGTAGTTCATTTAGAACCAGGGAATCGGAATTTACCATTACAATGGTAGTTTGATCATTAGAATAAAAATCTTTAAACATCATGTTTTTACCTTTAACATAAGGTCTTGGAAAAGGGTTTGCCACTGTTATAACTCTGAGAAGATCCCTGTAGCTAGGTTCTGAAGGTGGCTGTGGGCAGAGCATCTCAGTGGGCTTTCAGTGAGTAAGCAGAATGTAGGTTTTATATGTAAATTTGCCACCTTGGCTTCATACAATAAGGACTAGCGTGATGTCAAAGACCAGTATGTTCTTTGTACCTTCTCTCCAATGTTAGAGATTAGCCAAGTATCTCATCTTTTCTTCACGTTTAGAGATCAAGGAGTTTGTTTAGACTTATGTTGAAAGGAAATATTTAAGCCAAAGTAAACTGAGAGGTTGTTTATGTGCATCACATCTTTTATATGCTTCTGTGTCTAAGTTAAAAAAATTTCAAAATAATTTTCTTGTGATTTACAGTATGCAACATCAGGATTGGAGGAAGACTCACTTAAAAATGCAGTATGCAGATGACACAACTTTGCTTGCTTAATGTGAAGAGCACATGCAGTACTGATGAAGATCAAAGACTGCAGCCTTAGTATGCACTATACTTCAACATAAAGAAAACAAACACTCTCACAGCTGGAACAATAAGCAACATCATTATCAACAAAGAAAATATTGCAAGTTGTGAAAGATTTCATTTTAGTTGTATCCACAATCAATTCCCAGGGAAACAGCAGTCTAGAAATCAAACATTTTATTACATTGGGCAAATCTGCTGCAAAAAACCTCCTTAAAATGTTGAAAAGATGTCACTCTGAGGACTAAAGTACACTTGACCCAAACTAGTGACCTTATATGCATGTGAAATCTGGACAATAAATAAGAAGGCCAAAGAAGAATTGATGCCTTTGAATTATGGTTTTCATGAATATTGAATACACTATGGACTGCCAGAAAAATGAACAAATCTGCCTTGGAAGTACAGCCAGAATTCTCCTTAGACGCAAGGATTTAATACTTTCTCTCTCGTTCTTTGGACATGACATCAGGAATGATCAGTCCCCTGAAGAAGGACATGCTTGATAAAGTAGAGGTCAGTGAAAAAATGATAGTCCCTCAATGATATGGACTGATACATTGGCGGCAACAATGGGTTACACAAAGTAACAATTATGAGGGTGGCACAAGACTGCGCAGTATTTCATTCTATTGTATGTAGGGTAGCTCTGAGCTAAAACTGCCTTAATAGCATGTAACAACGATGATTTATAGTTAATATTAGAGAGCCCAATTATTTATAAGTTCATATTATAAATGCTCGTTCATTTGTATTTTGAAAACATCATAGTTACGCTTAGCTTAGGTGATTTGAGAACATTATAGAAACGTACAGACCACTCTAATGCCTGTGCTGATCAATTCTCAAAAGGGACACTCCTCAGATCTCTGAGATTCTATATACAACTCTCTTCTCTTTGGTACTCTGTCTATGAATCCTAGGTGCCTTGGTCACATCATACTTTCAGCTCTGTCTCTTCAATTCAGGTAGTTCACCAGGTTCCACCTTAGTTCTCTTTCCCTGCATTGCATTCAGGACGCATTCTCAGGGTAAAGTGGGGTAACCTTTGTTTCCCCATTTCTCCAGCAGTACCGCCCATCACAACCTGATGTCCATTGTTTTGAAAGCCATTCTTTTATGTATTTAGTCTTTTGGTGGTGGTTGTTTTAGACAGATGGGTACATTTTGCTTTCCCTTCATATTATTCAGAAGTAGCACTCATGACTCACACTCTAAATAAATTTCAATACCATCTTCTATGGTACCTGTAAACATGTATGCATATGCTGTAAGACATGTATGGTCATCCTTATTGTTATCCAGGGCCCCAAAGGGAATGAGCTCATGTTACTGGGTTGCAGGCAGAAATTGAAAGAAATGTTTCATAAGGTTCGCTGTAAATTACAAAAGTAGAAGCAATAGTTCTTCAGTACCAAGTGACATTGTACAAACCTTACATACTTTACTTGTCATTGTTTTTAATACACTTTTTTTAATGTTTTATTGTGAATTATATGATAGTTTACATGGGAGAACTTTAGTTTTACATTCATTCCATCGTATATTATCTCATTGCCATGGTTCCAATCCCCTCCATGCATCATCAACCACCCAAAGGGTATATCCCAGAAACCCGCCCCGTACACTTCCTCCTCCTCCCAGTTTTCAGCCCATAGTCCCTTTTCCTCTCTGAGTCCGAAGTCCCCATTCGCTTTATCACTCCACGTCATCATCTCTGTCTCTATCTCAGGCATCTCTGTTTCTCTGGGTAGGGTCCCGCTCTCGGCTCTTCTCCGTTGATGGTCCCAGAGGCCTCCGCTCCTATCCTGGAGAATTAATCACTCCCTTCCTTATTACAAAACGTCTACCTTTGCATTTCCAACCCTCATAATCCATCCTGATAAGCATTATTCACTACAGTATCACGAGTTACCCATCTGTATCTCCTTTCATCAGCTCCACCCAGACAGATTGAATAATACCTACTAGAGGTTCTGCCTTCCGCCATGCTCCCTAGCACCAGGTTCCCTCTTGAAAGCTTGTAAGCCAGTCATTTCTTGCCTTTGTAGTCCCCCCCTCCCCATTTGAGTATCCAATGTCCAAGCTGCCCTTCTCCGTCCACTCTGTGTTTGGGGTGTGTGTGAATGTTTCTTGCTGTGAGGATTTGTTCCCTCTTTTGAGTGGCTGCTCCATAGGTATAGGTCAAGTTCATCAGACTGTATCAGCTCACCCTTTTTTTCCACCTCTCCCCCCCAACCCCTTCTTTCCTCTCCTGGTTGAGCTCCCATCATCCAGTCATCCGGTCCAGGTCACATGGGTATCATCTGCAAGTGTGGGCACTCCTGTGCATATGTCCTCTCTTCCTGTCAGCCGGTAGCTCCACTCTCCTCTCGAGTCCTCTGTGGTCACGCCACTGACTCTGGGCCCAAGAGTCCCCAGGCTTCTTCACACTGCTTGCCAACCAGGTCCCCAACTAGGTCCACAGAAGTCCACTGAACATTGTAGGGCTTAGCTTGCCGCTTCATTGCTGCTTTTACCCCACTTCCCCCCATCAGTGATGTGTGTGGTCACCAATCAGAGCGTGCATTTCCATTGAGTCTTAGTCTTGAAAGGGGGTTTGCATTGAGAGGAACTGTCCACTTGCCTTGATGTTTTCTAGGGAAGCAATTTGTTTGTTCTTGTAGTAACAGTCCACCTGCCTCCATTTTTCCTGAAGGTCTTTCTTTCAAGAGGTATCTTTTATTCTTCCAGCCGCTCCAGGTTGGTCTGATCGTCCTTTCAAGTGGAGATTTCTCATCTCTGGAGATCTGGATGTGGTTCCCGTTTCTACGTATAGTTTTATGTATTGCAAAGGCTCTGCAAGAATTTAATACATTTTTTTATTGACATAGAAGACCTGTACAGATAAAGCATAAATCATAAATTCACACCTTGAGTAATTATCACAAAATGAACATGTTATCATTGCCTAAATAAGAAATAGACTATTACAAGAATCCCAGAACCTCTTCATTCCCGCCCTCCCCCACGTATTACCCTTCCTAATTCAAGATAATCACCATCTTGATTTCTAATACCTTGAATTTGTTTTGCCTATTTTTGAAGTTTATATGATAAGAATAATTCCATTTGTATTCTTTTGCCTATTGAATCATTCACTCACCACTGTTTGTGAGCTCATCCATGTTATGTGTAGCAATTCCTTTATTTCTACTACCATATAGTATTCCATTGTACAAATATGCCATATTTATTTATCCATTATGCTGCAGATGAACGTTTAGGTCGTTTCCAGTTTAAACTTTTACATAATGCTGTGAAGAACTTTCTTGTAAATATGTTTGGTACAGATGTATGAGCATACTTCTGTTTTGTAAATACCTACAAATAGAATTTTGAGTTATGTATATATTCAGCTTGCGTATAGTCTGTCTAAAAAGCTTGTTTGATTTTATCAAACAATTTTTCAGAGTCTCTACAAAGTTACAAAATGTTGGTCAAGTCTTGACTAGAGAAAGAGACACTTCCAAGTTTCTACACATGGATTGTTGGCAGGATTCCGTGTTGAAAGGGCTGTTGGATTGAGGCCTTCAGTTACTCATTTAGCAGGTGGCTGAAGATTACTCTTCATCTGTTGCCATTGGGCCTCTCCATCTTATTTATTCAGAGCAGGCACTTGAGATGAGCCAGAGAGAGACTGTAAACAAATTGGGAGTCACAGTTTTTGTAGCATAATACAGTGGACTCAACCTAACAATTGTGAGGATGGCATAGGACTGGGCCACATTCTGTTAGAAGCAAGTCATTAAATCCAGATGTGAATACCAGGGGGTAGGAGTCATTGGGGGTCATGTTAAAAGCCAAATACCATACCATGAAGGGCCAAATCCATGTATTTGTGTGTGTGTGTTCCCAGTCAAAGTGAGACACTTCCTATGAGAAATTGCATTCCTTTAATGTACTGTGGGGAAATGTTAGCAACAAGTAGATATGTTAGAGAAGAAAATGTCCTATTTATGCTCACAGATGAAGCCTTTGAACTGAGATCTAGAAGCTTAAGAACTGAGCAGAACAACTACGCATTTATTTTTTTAGAACAAATAAAATAAATGAGCTAATAATTATGGGTTTAAAGAAGTTGTAGCACTAGAAATCCCCATGTCAGACAACTAAAATTTTTCAATCCTAAGACACTGGTATTGGTGGTGGTAATGTGCCGTTGAATCAGTTCTGACTCACAGTGACCCTGTGGAGGGTTTCTGAGGAGCAGCTGATGAGTTTGAACTGTCAACTTTTTTCTGACAAAATATATAATGTGATTTGCAGACAATACAAAATTATCAATTTAAAAATTAGCCTGCTATATTTGGTCAAAGATTTAATTAACTCACCCTAAATGTGATGGATAGAACTGCAGTTGCCTTGAGAAGACCAGACCAAATGATTTCTGGGGCCTTTTACAGCGCACAGGCCAGATGTCCCCCACCCCTGCTATATAGACTTTCCAAAGCTGTAAATGTCTATGGAAGCATAAAGCCTCATCTTTCCCCTGTGGAGTGGCTGGTGGATTCAAACAAGTAACCTTGCATTTAGCAGCCCAATGTATAATCCACTACTCACCCGAGCTCTTCCCTAAGATTACATTTACACACAAATACCAAGATCTATAGAAAACAGACTATTTAGCACAACCTTCTATAGGAAATTCCTTTTCTGGGCCACTCGTGGGCAGACCTATAGAATTCTGTCCAGAAAACTCCCCTTACTTGACGGAGACTTGACTGACTGTATTGATTAACTAAATAGCTTATTTCATTGCCACAAAATCAGGTCCATAAATTGATGATCATGAATTTTGCTAGTTCTGTTTAAGCATTGGTGCTGCAGGTGAATATACTGAACTGCAAGGTTGGTTTGAACTGCAAAATTGGTGGCTCAAGGTCACCAGCTGCTCCTCAGAAACCCTATACAGGGTTGCTATGCGTCAGAACTGAGTCACTGGCACTTAACAACAACAACATTTCAGCATTGGGAGAATGGTGGCTCTATCCGATAAGCACTGGACTGCAAACCAGACAGTCTGTGATTTGAGTCCACCAGCTGCTCCACAAGAGAAAGATTAGGTCTTTTAATCCTGGTCACAGTTCATTGATCTTGGATTAATTATAAGAAAGCAAAATCTGACATTTTTTCACTGTACTTTTTTTTACAAGAACAAGAGTCCTTGATCTTTCCCTGATCCTCACAGCAATTAGTCCTGGGTGCTTTTCTTAGGTTCATTAACCTGGGTTTTTATTCTTATTGATGAAGATCAAAGGCCACAGCCTTCAGTATGGGTTGCACCTCAATGTAAAGAAAGCAAACATATTCACCACTGGACCAATAAATAGCATCATGATAAATGGAGAAAAGATTGAAGTTGTCAAGACTTCATTTTGCTTGGATCCACTATCAACACTTATAGAAGCAGCTATCAAGAAATCAAACAACATATTGCATTAGACAGATCTGCTGCACAAGACCTCTTTAAAATGTTCAAAAACAAAGATGTCAGTTTGAGGACTAAGGGGTGCCTGACTCACATTATGGTATTTTCAAAAGCTTCATATGCAGTGAATATGCATAAGGAAGACCTTAGAATTGATGCATTTGAGTTATGGTGTTGGAGAAGAATATTGAAAGCTTCATGAACTTCTAGAAGAACAAACAAATCTATGTTGGAAGAAGTACAGTTAGAATGTACTTTAGAAGCCAGGATGTCCAGACTTTCTCTGTCATACTTCAGACATATTATCAGGAGGGACCAGCCCCTGGAGAAGCACATCATGCTAGGTAAAGTGGAGGGTCAGTGAGAAAGAGGAAGACTTCCAACTGGATAGATTGCCACATCTAGTGGCAACATCAATGGGCTCAAACTTAAGAACAATTGTGAGGATGGCTCAGGGCTGAGCAGTGTTTTGTTCTGTTGTGCATAAGGTAGTTAAGACTCAGAAGTGACTTGTTGACACCTAACAACAACAACATAGCCTCAAAGAGTCTATTAGATTAAGGTTATTGTTATTGTTTTTAAGTGCCATAGAGTCAGTTCTGACTCATAGCTACCCTGTGTCTGGTTTCCTTGGAGTGACTGTTTGGTTTGGACCACTGACCTTTCAGTTAGTAGTCCAGTGCTAACACCACAGCAGGGCTCCAAGATTAGGATAACCCTTTGTAACAAGTTTAAATGATTGTCACAAAGAGAAGGGATTGCTCTTTGAACCTATGTGTCACACACACATAAACAAGGCTATAAGTCCTAAGAGACATTTATAGAACACTCCACCCAACAGCTGAATAATAGATTCTACAATGTAGTATCAACCAAATAGAGAGCTCTTGGCTAACTTACTTTGTAATTTTACACACTGTGAGATACTTGTAGTACATCTGGGAACAGCTAACAATTACCTATTGAATGAGTGAATGAAGAATAAGCCGATTATCTGTTATTGTTGTTGTTAGGTGCTGCCCATCAGGTTGGTTCCAGCTCATAGTGACCATATGCTCAACAGAATGAAACACTGCCTGGTCCTGACCTATCCTTACAATTATCATTATACTTGAGCCCATTGCTGCTGCCACGTGCCAGTCCATCTCATAATCCATCTGTAATGACATTTACTTATAACAATCCTGTCTCATTATTTCTCTTATAAAAATTACATGAAATAAATAATTTCAGCAGAATATTGTGGTGTCAAAGCGATCCAGCACAACTCTTAGCCCTGCTATTAAAAGTCTCACCTATGCCTAGTAATGAGGAATTTTATTTTGTAACATATCTATTGTGTTCTTGGAGAAGAAAAGGATAAAGACAGGAAGGATCATAAAGAGTATTTGGAAAAGTAACAGTTGAAAACTTCCTAAATTTGATGAAAAACAATGATATACACATCCAAGAAGCTCAATTAGTCAAATTAGGATAAAATCGAAGAGATCCACACCTAGATGTATTGTACTCAACTTGTTAAAGAGAATCTTTTTTTTTTCCCTTCCCTCCAATTCATTGTTTTTCTAAATTTTATTTGTTTTGCCATTGTTGTTGAGGATATACAACACAACACACACCAATTCGACTGTTTCTTTTTTAAAATTGTGGTTTGGGTGAAAACTTACAAAGCAGATTAGTTTTCCATCCAACAATTTACACACATTTTTTATTTCATAACATTAGTTGTAATTCCTTTATAACAGTACTCTTCCTGGTCCCTCCCTGAGTTCTGTGTATCCATTCATCCTGCTTCCTTGCTCCTTTCTGCTTTCTGAGCTTTGTTTTAGGGGAAATGCTGCCCTTTTGGTTTGAGGTAGTTAGTTGTTCTGAAGAGCATGTTACTGTGAATGTTACTGTTTACTGTATAGGCCTGTCTGCTGTTTGGCTGCAAGATGATCCCCAAGGATGGCTTTAATTCCAGGTATAAAAGGTGTCCAAGGGCCAGAGTCTAAGGAGTTCCACCAAGTTTCTATCAGACCAGTAAGTCTGGCCTTTTTTATGATTTTTAATTTTGTTCTACATTTTTCACCCATTTGGTCCAGGACTTTCTGTGGTCTCCATCAGAGATAGTTGGGCACTGTTTAGTTCTGGTCTCAGGATCATGTAGACTCAGGTCATGTGGACTAATTGTTTCCAGGTGTCTTTGATTTTCTAATCTCTCCTTTGTTCCAGTCAGGTAGAGACACATATGTGTGCTTAGATGGCTTCTCAGTAATTACTTTAAATTTTGTTGTTAAGTGACTTATAGTGACCCTGTATAGGGTTTCTGAAGAACGACTGGTGGATTTGAACCATTGACCTTATGATTAGCAGTCTAGTGGTTATCCTACAGTGCCACACCAGTATTAAATGGATTAATTTCTCTAATCAAAAGGCAGAGATTGGCAGAATGGATTGAAAATGATCCAGCTATCCAAGATATATGAAGCAAACCTTATTAGATTTAAAGAAAGAAATTGATAAGTCTACAATTATAGTGAGAGATTTTAAAACGCCACTTTCAAACAGGGACAGAACAACCAGAAAAAACTCAACAACGTTACAGAGGAACTAAACAGCATAATCAACCAACTTGCCCTCATAGCTGTGTACAGCGCATTCAACCCAACAATAGCACAATATACATTCTTCTCAAGTGCACATGGAACATTCTCCAGAATTGACCATGTGTTAGGTCACAAAGTAAGCCTCCATAATTTTACAAACATCAAAATACTACAAAGCATCTTTTCATACCACAATAATACAAAACTAGAAGTCAACACTAAGAAGACTAAGGAAATAAAGTTGACTACATGGAAACTGAATGACACCCTGCTGAAAAGTGACTGGGTAAAAGAAGAAATTAAACATGAATTCACAAAGTTCCTAGAAAGACACGAAAATGGAAAACACAACATACCAAAATCTTTGGAATACGGCAAAAGCAGTGCTGAGAGGACAATTTGTTGCAATAAATGTCCACATCCAAAAAGAAGAAAGAACCAAAAT
>NW_006408526.1:35120515-35122274 GCF_000296735.1 Chrysochloris asiatica | reverse complement strand
AGTTGATTGCAACCCATAGCGACCCAATATAGGGTTTCCAAGGAGCAGCTGGTGAGCTTGAACCACAGACTTTGCAGTTCAAACGGCTTTGCAGTATGGCGCATTAACCCACAGCGCCACACCAGGACTCCATTAGAGAGATGCAAATCAAAACAACAATGAGATATCATCTCACACCAGCAATAACAACAAAGATCAAAACGGTAGAGGATAATAAATGCTGGCGAGAATGTGGAGAGACCCTCCTACATTGTTGGTGGGATTGCAAAATGGTCCAACTACTCTGGAAAGCAATATGGCGCTTCATCAGAAGGTTGGAAATAGAAATAACTTATGATCCAGCAATTCCTCTACTTGGTATTTACCCACAAGAAATAGAAGTCATAACACGAGTAGATATATGCACAGCAATGTTCATAACAGCACTATTTACAATAGCAAAAAGATGGAGACATCCTAAGTGCCCATCAACTGAAGAATGGATAAACAAACTGTGGTACATACACACAATGTAATACCATGCTACCTTGCAAAACTACAAGGAAGGTGCAAGCCACCGCATAAAATGGATGAACCTTGAGGACATTATGCTGAGTGAAATTAGTCAGTCACAAAAGGAGAAATAATACATAGGACCATTACCACAAAAGACTAAGAAAAAGAACCCACCCTAAAAGGGAAAAAATATTTATATATTTGCTGATCACTGGGATGTATGGGATGAGAGGAGGCGAGGGAGGGAGGGGAAGATAGACCACAGGGTAGTGAATAGACACAGGATAGCTTGGGTCCTGGGGGGTTGGGGGGCAAAACACAAGAAAGGGGAGGGGAATGGAAGAAAAAGGCGGATGGGAGAATAGTTAGGCAGGTTTGCATGGGCAAAGTGGTACAGAGGTAAATGATGATGTATGTACAACCTTGGAACAACAGGGATTGAGGCATGGTTTGAATGGGTAAAATAGGGTAATAATGTTAAGATGCTTGTCTGTATTTTGAATCTTGGTTTCCCTTACCTACCATTGTAAAATAGACACTTGAGGGCAGGGAGAAAGGACTAGCCAGAAATATCACAATAGAAAGCTTGTAAGTCCGTCTTCACCCTATAACTGATTGGAATACCTTAAAGGGGGCTAGAAGTTGCCCAGTGAAAGAGGTTTCCTCTGGAGCCTTTGCATTACATAAGACCATAGGTGGAATCCAGAACCTCATCCAGAATCATCTGAGGTGGGAAATTTCCACTGGAAAGGATGAGTAGACCAGCCTGGAGCAGCTAGAAAAACAGAAGATACTTTGTGAAAGAAAGACCAGCAGGAAAAATCCGAAACAATAATGGCAGTCTGACTGAGTATTACAAGAACAAGTAAGCTGTTCACAAAGGAGCCATCTAGGCAAGGGGTCGGGACCCCTCAGAGCAAACTCCCTTCCAAGACTAAGACTCAAGATGAATACATGAGCAGGCATGTGGTCTGGCTGGTGAGCACGTTGGTCACTGATAAGGGGAAGAGGGGGGAAATAACAGCAATGAAGTTGGGAGCTAAGTCCAACCACATTCAATAGACTCCTGTGAACCCGGGAGGAAACCTGGATGGCCAACAGTATGCCAAGACCCAGGGAGTCCTTGGCCCAGAGGTAGTAACATGGCCACAGAGGACTAGAGGGGATAGTGAAGCGTCCAGCTGACATGAAGTGAGGGGAGAGGCACAGAACACCCATACTTTCAGATAGTACACACTTGACCTGGCTTCAATGGCTGGATGAT
>NW_006408526.1:35112575-35120015 GCF_000296735.1 Chrysochloris asiatica | reverse complement strand
GGACCCTATCCAGAGAGGTAGTGATGCCAGGGATGGAGACAGAGAGGATGACATGGACAGATGGAGTGGCTAGGCCCACTGGACTCAGGGAGGGTGAGGAGCTGTGTGCTGATGGCAGGGGAGGGGGGTGGGCCTGTGGGGGGGTACCCTTTGGTTATTTGATGATGCATGGAGGGGATTGTAATCATTGCAATGAAACGAAATATGATAGGATGAATGTAAAACTGATGTTCTCCCACGTAAACCCACATAATTCACGATAAAAACTTAAAAAAAAAAGAAAGAAAATCATCCAGCTAAATGAGAGGATGCTTGAAAATGTTCAACAAAAAATCTCATTTTTCCTTGAACTTTTTTCAGCCCCCTCATATGCAATCTATAAGAGAGTCACTTTAGTTTCAAAGACATAAATAAGTTGAAAATGAAAAGGTGGAGAAAGATAGTCCATGCAACAAACAACCAAAAGAAAGATGGGTTTGTTGGGATGGGATCAGACAGAAAAAGATAAACTTTAAAAGAAAAACTGTTAATCTATAATAAAGACATATAATTATAAACATATATATTCCTAACAGAGCTTCAAAGCATATTAAACAAAAACTAGCAGAATTAAAAGAAGAAATAAATAATTCAACAATAATAGCTGGAAACTATAGTATCCCATTTAAAAATAATACTAAACAGAAGCTACAATAGAAAATAGAAGACCGGAACAACAAATCAATGCTTGAGCAGAAAGCCTCATCTTTCTCCCACAGAGTAGGTGATAGGTTCAAACTGCCTACCTTGTGGTTCCCAGTGCATTGCTTATCCTATGGAGCCACTGTGCTTCAGGATAGACTGTTTTGTTGTTGTTCAGTGATATTGAGTCGGTTCCGTCTCAGAGTGACCCTGTGTATGGTTTCCAAGAATATCTTTACCGATGTCTACGATTTGTACATAAAGTTTGCAATGAATCCATTTTATGAACCCAATTCTCCTATCCGATCAAGTGCATTTGACAGAAAAGTCCAGTTTCTTGGGAAGAAACACCTCTTAAGCTGAATGTGGAACAATCCTGTCATCAGCACTGTTGCCACAATGGGGTGAACTCAGGAATGTGAGCATTGTAACTTAATTAAACCACCTGGAAATTTTTGTTGTATTTATTTCAGTTTTTCTAAACCTCATAGAGTTGCTTTTCTGTGTCAAAACCAGTACATTCTGTTTCTTGTCAATGAGCAGATCAGTATTTGCTTGTGAATGAAGTTAGGTGTAAAAAGCGCTTTATTAATAGTGTTGAAGTAGCTTTCCTTTGCGAATTGAGGGGATGCTTTTGAAAAAAATCAAGAATAAGCTTTAGGTTTCCCTAATGCAGATAGCTTCAGCCAGATTCAACAGGCCAATGCCAAATGTCAAGATGTGGCACAGATTTAAAACGGAAAGCTTCTGCCACAGAGAATCAAGTTGACTGCTGGCGCATAAGTTGTTTTTTATACCTTTAGTGATAATGTTGTAAATGCATAGAAGCAGTGTGCAAAGCAGTAACCTAAGAAGCCCAAGACAAGGGCTTTTGTGGTGGTAAATGCCACCTGCCTGACTGTTAACTTTAGTGATCCTGCTATACTTCGACTCCTGGATCCATGTTTGTGGATGCGTCTATCACTTTGGACTATAGATAATAACCTAATGTTCTTCTATTTCCTTTTCCTCAGATAGTAATCCAAGGATTAAGTGACCCTGTTATGACATGAGTCTATCTTAGAATTGTAACCTAGATCATATTAACATTGCTCCGGGAGGTAGGCTTAGATGGTCTCGTTTGTGTTGTAACAAGTATGGGCTCTTACAGTTAAATGGCGAGTGTCCATTGAATGGCAAGTAATAATATAGCCAGGTGTTTTCTGTGCTAATTATGAACATTTGAAATTTTTGTTGCATTCTGAGTAACTTTTGAACAAATATTGCTAAGCTTGGCGCTATTTCCTTGTGTGAGTTTGCACTACCATATTATTTCATCCTATGTATTTATTTCTTAAACAAAAACTTGTTTGTCCAAAAAAAACTGAACTGCCGACCTTGTGGTTTGAAGTCCAGGACTGACCCTACAGCACCATACCAGGAGTCCTAGAGACAAATTAAAATAAAAACAATATATTAAGACCTGTGAGATGCAGCGAAGGCAGTAGTTGGAGAGAATAATAAAATTTCTAATGCCTGTAGTAAAAATGAAGAAAAAATCTCATATCAAAATATTCTACCTTAGTAAATTAGATAAAGAAGCATAAACTAAACCCAAGGCAAGTAGAAGGAAGGAAATAAAAATTAAAATGCAGAAAAAAAGAAATAGAAACACAATCAAGAAAAAAATTAATGAATTCAAATCTTGTGTTTTTAAAGCATTAAAAAACTTTAAGCTAACAAAATATGGATGAGTGAGGACACATTAATGCCTACCTTACATAAATAAAAAGGATTAGAAGGAAATACTACAGAGCACTGGTGGGGTAGTGGGTTGGTTACAGGTTGGTCTGCAAACGATAAGGTCAGCAGTTTGAATCCACGAGCTGCTCAGAGGAAGAGCAATGAGGCTTTTTGCTCCCATAAAGATGTACAGTCTCAGAAAACCTATACAGAATCAACTCAATGGCATATAGCCACCACTACTGCCGTAAGAAGGAGCTCTGGTAGCATAGTGGTTACGAATCGGGCTGCTAACAAAGTTGGCAGTTTGAAACTACCGGCTGCTCCGCGGGAGAAAGATGAGACTTTCTGCTCCCGTAAAGATTTATAGCCTCGGAAACCCTGTACAGGGTTGCTATGAGTAGGAACCGACTCCGTGGTACTTCACAACAACAACAACAACAACAACAACAACTGGCATAAGGGAATGCTACAAACATTTACATGGCAAAAAAAAAAAAAAGAGTTAATGTAGAGAATGCAGATGAAATTCACAAATTCCTAGAAAGACACAAAGCATTGGAACTGACTCCAGAGAAAGTTGAAAATCAGAATAAGCCTATAACAGGTAAGGAGATGTAAGAAGTAATCACAAAATGTACCCCCCATTCACTACCTCAGCCCCACCATACATGCACACACCCAGGTAAATCCTAGTTGAAGAGGAGTGAATGCTTTCCAGCTCATTTGATGGCCAACGTTATCCTTGTACCCAAACCAGAAAAACACTTCATAATAAAAAAACAAACAAAACTACAGGACCAGTACCCCTCATGATATTCCATGATGCAGGGATGGAAGTTTGATTTACCATCTAAAAATCAATCCATGTAATAAAGGACAAAAACCACATGATTATTTAAATAGACACAAAAAATATTTCACAAAATCCAACATCCTTCTTAATAAAAATCTCAACAAACTAGAACTAGAAGGAAACTTCTCAACTTGATAAAGGGTATTATGAACCCCACCGCCACCTCCTCCCATAAAATACCAAATGGTGGAAGAATGCTTGTACCCTAAGATTGGAAACAAGATAAGGATGTCCGCTCTCTCTATTTGCTTTTAATATTGTGTTGAAGCTTCTAAACAATTGCCATTAAATTGACTCTGACTCATGGTGACCCCATGTGTGTACAGACTAGAACTCTGCTCCAAAGGGTTTTCGATGACTGATTTTTCCAAAGTAGACCATCATGCCTCTCTTCTAAGGCACCTCTGAACCTCCAAATTTTCAGTTAGCAGTCAAGCATGTTAACCATTTGCACCAGCTAGAGATTTCCTGTAAGTTCTGGTTAGGGTAATTAGGTAAGAAGTAATTAAAGGGAAAGGAAAAAGTAAAATTTCTATTTGCAGAAAACTTGATCTGTGAAAAGTGAAAGTGAAGTACCATCAGGTTGGTTCCGACCCTTAGTGACCCTGTATAGGGTTTCCGAAAGGAGCTCTGGTAGCGTAGTGGTTACGAATCGGGCTGCGAACCTTAAGGTCAGCGGTTCGAAACTACCAGCCGCTCCACGGGAGAAAGATGAGGCTTTCTACTCCCGTAAAGATTTACACCCTCGGAAACCCTGTACAGGGTCGCTATGGGTCGGACCCGACTCGATGGCACTTAACAACAACAACAATAGGGTTTCCGAGGAACTACTGATGAGCTTGAACCACCAACCTTGCAGTCCACATAACCTTGCAGTACAGCACATTAACCCACACCGCCACACCAGGACTCCATAACTTGATCTAGTATATAGAAAATCCTTAGGAATCTACAAAAATAGTATTAGAACTAATAAACGAGTTTAGAAAGTTTGTTTTTGCAGGATGTAAAATCAGCTAGACCTGAAGAACATTCTACCCAACAACAGCATTATCACATTCTTCTCAAGCACATTCTTCTCTAGGGGAGACCATTACTGTTAACTGCCATGGAGTTGGTTCTGACTCATAGCGTCCTTGCATAGGACTTCTGAAGATTTTTCAAAAAGCAATTGTATTTCTGTACACTAGTAATGAACAGCCTGAAAATAAAATTAGAAGACAATTATATTTACAACATTGTTGTTATTGTTAAGTGCCATCGAGTCAGTTCCAATTCATAGCGACCCTGTAAAGGGTTTCTGAGGAATGGTTGGTGAGGTTGAACCACCAACCTTGCAGTTCAAACCGACCTTGCAGTCCAGTGCATTAACCCACAGCACTATACCAGTACTCCCTATCCCATTTAGCCCTTGCATACCACCCTGTGTCTTCACTCCAGAAATAGACAATCTCATGCTAAAAACGTGAAGAAACAAGAGGTCAAGATAACTATTACAATCTTGAAAAAGGAACAAAATTGGATGAATGCACTCTCAATTTCAAAATTTACTGCAAAGCTATAGTTATCAAGCATGTGTGGTCCTTATTCCATTTCGCTTTCCTTCCCAATCTTTCTAGATGTAATCCTTAGGTAAATGCTGCCACTTTGAAATGGTTGTGCATCTCCCCTATATACCTAGCTACTACTTGGCTGAAAATTGGGCCACAAGGGTGAAATCCATTCCAGACCTAAATCACAGGGAGGAAGTGGGATTAAACGGAAGGAATTATAATCATTCAGATGAAACAAAATGTAAAATTTGTTGACTGTAAAACTGATGATCTGCTCTGTAAACCTTCACTCAATAAATAATCAAAAGTTTCAACAACAACAAAAGAATGTGTGTATAAGAATAGGCATAAGGTATAAACTCAAAGGAATAGCAGTGCCCAAACAATGCAATGAAGAAATAAGAATCCTTCCAATAAATGGTGCTTGAGCAACTGGATATATGCCAAAGAATGAAGTTGGACTTTAACCTCACCCCATCTAATACAAAAATTAACCCCAAATGATCATTTGTTGTTAGTTGCTGTCGAGTCAGTTCCAACTCATAGCAACCCTATGTACAAATGTGAGTCACAAATTATCCTCACTCTGGCTTAGAATTTATTTTAATTAACTTATAAACGAAGTTTTAGCAGAGTGTCAACAGTGTGGGCAGTGGTGTGTGGATATGCATTGTCATGCAAGATCACAACACCTTTGGCTAGCAGCCCTCTGCTTTTAATCTGAAGTTTAGGATTTAACTCTTCAGTGAGCATCTCAGTGTGATGAGCACTGTTGATGTTGAACCTTTTTCCTGATAGTGTTCCAATACTGGCCCTTGAGAATCCCAGAGCAAGCATAATTTTCTAGCTGAAAGTTGACTTTTGGGATTTTTTTCTTGGTTAGTGAATGAGGATGTTTCCATTCCATACTCTACCGTTTACGCTCAGGCTCATAGTGATGAATCCACATCTTGTCACCAGTAACGATTTTTTTTTTTTAAGTAAAGACTTTTTTAAAGGAAGTTTTACCTTCCTTCAAGTATCAGTCCAAATTTTGTTTGCAGATGTCCAAATGCTTCTGCTTCTGCTCTTTTGTGAGTTGTTTCAGTACCCATCTCGCACAAACTCTTTGAAACCCAAGTCTGTCATGGATTATTTCATATACAGAGCCATGGTTGATTTGCAAATGATTTGCCACGTAATCCACTGTCACTTGTCTATTTAACAGAATCATTTCACGTGCATGTTCAATGTTGTCATCAGCCGTGGACATGGAGGGACATTTTCATATAACTGGAGTGTGGATGATTTTTGACTCACTCTTGTACAACAGAACAAAACACTGACCAGTCCTCTGCTATCCTCACAAGTACTGCTTCGCTTGAGTCCATTGATGCTGCCACTGTGCCAATCCATCTAGTTGGGGAGTGGTTTCCTCTTTTTTGAACTTCCTCCACTATACCAAGCATGCTGTCTTTTTCCAGAAACTGGTCCCTCCTATTGTCTGAAGTATGAAAGAAAGTCTGACCATCTTGGGTTTTAAAGAGCATTCTAGTTGTACTTCTTCCAACACAGATTTGTTTGTTCTTCTGGCAGTCTGCTGTTGCTGTTAAGTGCTACCGAGTCAGTTCTGACCCATAGCAACCCTGCATAGGGTTTCTGAAGAGCAACTAGTGAGCTTGAACTGCCAACCTTATGGTTCAAACCGACTTTGCAGTCCAGCACATTAACCCACAGTGTCATACCAGGACTCCTCTGGCAGTCTATGGTACCTTTAATATCCTTCTCCAACACCATGACTCAAATGCAGCAATTCTACCAGCAGGGTCTTACATGGTGGACAGGTTTCTGCGGAATTTCCAGACTATGACACACTAGGAAGAAAGGAGAGGCAAACAACTTCCAAATGTTTAGCCACTGAAAGTCTTATGAATAGCAGTGGGACACTGTCAAATATAGTGCCATAAGATGAAAACATTATGAATAGTGTCAGATAAAATGCCGAGAGATGAGCCCCTCATGTTGGAAGACACTCAAAATGCAAATGGGAAAGAGCTACCTCCTCAAAGTAGAGTAGACCATGATGATGCTTGCGAATAGATTAAAGCTTTTGGAAACTTCATTGCTGATAGGGCACAACTCAAAATGAGGAGAAACAGCTGCAAATATCCATTAATAATCAGAACATGGAATGTACACAGTATGAATGTCGGAAGTTTGGAAGGTGTCAGAAATGAAATCGAGCACATAAGAATTATAGTCAGAAGCCATCATGGCAAAACTTTATCTCTCATACCTCAGACATGTTATCAGAAGGGACCAATCCCTGGAGAAGGACATCATGCATGGTAAAGTGGAAGGTCAACAATAAAGAAGATAACCCCCCAAAGAGATGGATTGGCACAGTGGGAGTACCAGTGGATTCAAACATAACAACAATTGTGAGGATGGTGCAGGACAGGGCAGTGTTTCATTTTGTTGTGCTATGAGTTGGAACCTCAGTGTCACCTCAAAAAATCAACAACAAGAGTCCTGGTAGCTTAATGAATTACACATTGAGCTAATAACCAAAAGGTCAACAGCTTGAATCCACCAGCTGCTCTATAGGAGAAAGATGAGGCTTTCTGCTCTCATAAAGATATATAGCCT
>NW_006408526.1:35103934-35106325 GCF_000296735.1 Chrysochloris asiatica | reverse complement strand
TCAGAAACCCCATACAGGGTCATTATGAGTCAGAACTGACTCAACGGCACTTAACATCAACAGACAACATGTAGAGGGGGAAATCCTAGGCAAATATCTTTACAAAATGGCAGAACTAAAAATCATTAGGGCAAGATTTCAACAAATGAAACATCCTTCCAGGTCCTGTTGTTGTTGTTAGATGCCATCGAGTCATAGCGACCTTATGCACAGCAGAATGAAACCCTGCCCGATCCTCAGCCACACTTGAGTCCATCGATGCTGCCACTTGGCCAATCCCAGACCCTAGGAAGATCTATTTCCATTACTTATGTGTCACCTAACAGGAGACATATAAAAAGATTTCTCTCAGTTTTATGAAATTAGTATATCCATGGAGTCCTGGTGTGGTGAACTGCTAACCACAAGATCAGAGGTTAAAACCCAACAGTCACTTCTCAGAAATCTTATGCAGGTTCGCTATGAGTTAGGACTGACTCAAGTTCACTTAACAAAAACAACAGTATATCCTGAAAGTTTTCCCATGAAGTTGATGTCTGCATTTCTAATCCTGTTTTGTTTTTCATAAGTTTTTATTGTGAATTGAGTGATATTTTACATGGGAGAGCATCAGCTTTACATTCATCCAATTGTATTTCATTTCATTGCAATGATTTCAATCCCCTCCATGCGTCATCATTCAACAGCATTTGCTTCCAATCCCTCTGTTTTTTGTTTTTGTTTTTTTAATGTACACCAAAGCACTCAGGAATATATTACCATTCAAACAACCAAAAGGTATAATCTGTACGCCAGCTCCCTGGCTGCCAGCACACAGCCTTTCTCCCTCCTTGAGTCTAGAGTCCCCAGTTGCTCCATCTCTGATGTCGCTGCTTCTCTGGATAGGGTCCCGAACTCCGCTTTTCATCCTTGATGGTCCCAGGGTCCTCTACTCCTGGACTGCAAGATATACTACTCCCTTCGTTTTGTTTCACAACATCTGCCTTTACATTTGCAACATTCTCTATTGAACCACAAGAGTCTTATCCCCATTTCTTTTCACCAGTCCCATCTAGACAGGATGGAGACCACTCAGTGGAGATTCTACCTTCCCCCGCACCCTCTGAAACTAAGCTCCCTGTTGAAAACTCTAATTCTGTTTTTCATGAGAAAGCAAAGTTTTCTCTTTTGGAAAAATCTAAGCCTAAGTGTTAATAAAACCACATTTGTGGGTGGAAGAAATCTTTTTTAAAATGTGCATGAATAATTTATTTTAGAATGATAACCCAAGGCAGGTCCCTATGAGGTAGAACTTAAAGATATCCCAAATGTTCAAGTTTTCCAATATTTTATCTCCCTCCATAATCCCTGATGTTCCTCCCCTCCCTCTCATCCTAGCATTCCACAGCACACTGTAAGGTCTCACAGAATTCACAGCTGGCAAAAGAAGTGGCTTATGCAATTGTGGAGGCTGGCCGCTCCCAAATGTGTAGTTCAGAGGTCACCTTGGGGGATTATCCTTGTACACATAATACCTGAGGAAGTCAGATTGGCAGTTCAGATGACAGGTTACTGACATACAAAACTGTGAGAGCTGGTGAAGTAGGTCATGTGCTAGGTCACAAGTCCCACAAACTGGAGCTCAGGCAGAATGAGTCAGGTGCAAGATCCAGAGCGAGAAAGCCAACTTTGCCAAAGCAGTCCACTATACTGGATGCAGCCCATGCCCCCTAGGAACGAAGAATGATGTTCTAGTAAGATAGGGACATCCTTAATCCTTAATTCCACCACAATACTTACTCCCTAGCCCCACTTTAATCCATACTCATAAATTCTACCTTAATTCTTCTTGTTAAGTGCTGCTGGTTCTGACTCAGAGCAATACTGTATAGGGTTTCCAAGGAATGACTGGTGGGTTTGAACCACTGACTTTGTAGTTCAAAACGACCTTGTTTGTGGTCAAATACTTATCCTACAGCGCCACATTAGGAGCTCAACTTTAATCCTACCTCATTAACAATTCACTTCAAAATGGATCTATGATCAGAGCTATGGAGGCTAGGATTTACAATGCATTACAGTATGGATGGGTAGGGGTAGAAGAGCCATAAGAAATAATGAACAGTTCTGCAAGGTCGGTGGTTCAAACTCACCAGCCACTTCTTGGAAACCTATGAGTTGGAAACAACTTGGTCACTATGAGTTGGAAACAACTCTATGGCACTTAACAACACCACCAAAATATTTAAAGTAACATGTTTTCATGATCAGCTATTAGTCTTTTGTTGTTGTTGTTGTTAGAACAACTCAGCAAAATAAAATTCCGGTTTATTGTTGGACAACATTGTTTCACACATACATCAAACAGGCCAAAAAAAAAAATAAAAATAAACAGCAACTTCATAGATTAAA
>NW_006408526.1:35099870-35103834 GCF_000296735.1 Chrysochloris asiatica | reverse complement strand
CAACTTGGTCACTATGAGTTGGAAACAACTCTATGGCACTTAACAACACCACCAAAATATTTAAAGTAACATGTTTTCATGATCAGCTATTAATCTTTTGTTGTTGTTGTTGTTAGAACAACTCAGTAAAATAAAATTCCGGTTTATTGTTGGACAACATTGTTTCACACATACATCAAACAGGCCAAAGAAATAAATAAATAAACAGCAACTTCATAGATTAAAAAAAAAAAAAAGGAAAAGAAACTTTATCTTTGGCCTTTTTTAGCTATCTCATACAAACCAACTACTTACAGCACAGCTAAGTACATACACAAAAAAAAATTACTGGAATGCTCGGAGTAAGATTGTAATTTTTTGTTGTTGTTTTGCTTTTTTTACAAGGTTTTTTTTTCTCCTTTGAGATTATAATGAACATGGTCACACCACAAATAAAGTCAGAATTAGGACAGAGAACACTCCAAAGGCTGGTTTGGAAATCTGAGATCATTAAAAATGGCTGACCCTTAACAATATGTACAAAAAAATAAAAACTACAACCAAAGTTTCCTTTTAAAAGTACTTTTAAGAAAAAAAGCAGGGCCTTGGAGGTTTCGGTTCTTTTTTCTCCCCTGTTGCAAATTCACATTGTGGTTTTGGTTGGGTGGTGGTGAGCACATGTTACCTGTGGGTGGCACTGCTTAAAGTGGGCTGGTGGGACTCTCTACTCGAAAGTGACCATGTTTAGATTCTGAGACGGGAAGTGGAAGGTGAATAGGTCATGGTGGCCTTTTTTAAGTTTAACTTTTCCTTTTTTGCTATCTAGTCATCCTCGTCGGTCTTCTGCTTCTTGGTGTCAACATCACATCCTCATCATCTTCAGCTGCCCTCTGCAGTAGTTGCCTTGACCTCCTCATCTTCATCTCCATCTTCTTCCTTACCATCACCTTCCTCTTCCTCGTCTACCTCATTGTCAGCCTCCTGTTCCCCATTTTCCTCATTAATGTTCCCATTAGCAGGTGCATCTCTTCCATTTTCTGTTTCCTCCACAACCTCTTCCTTCTCCTTTAAGTCCTTGGTGATGATCTCAGAGCTGGTGTCCACAGCTGCGTCTGACATGATGGGGCATGCCCGTGATCCCATACGGAGGATGACAAAGAGAGTGCGAGTTCGGAAGACTCTGGTGTGAGAGCTGTTGCAGGAGGCTGTGGGGAGCAGGGAGCCGGAGCCTGGAACAAGTCCCAGGAACAATGCAAAGATGGCTTTTCAGAGCAGCCAGTGGGCTCAGCTATTAATCTTAATACTCAAAACAAGTAGAGTATATGCATAAGATGCCCAGCGGGTCTAAAGAAGAAAAGACATAAAAAAGCTAGCAGATGTTTGAATCAGATGTTGGGACACCTTTTCAATTAAGCACATTCTCTGGTATTCTGCTGGAGGAAAGCGTCACAGCTGTCTTTGGGTGTTGCAACCTTTCCCTCCACAATTACATAAGAAAGCCTAAGTGTTATGAATGAGCAGGTTGGTTTAGAAGTAACAGTTGATTAGAAAATGAAAGACACACCAGCGCCACCTCCCTAAAGGAACTCAAATATGAAAGTTCAGATAATGTTATTATCATTTTGGTAATAAATTAGTTCATTCAATGAATCATTTTAAGCACCTAGAGTATATCAGACATTGGACTAGGAGGTGGGCTAGAGCAGTGAACAGTTAACCAGAAATATCAATAAGATTAGTCAATAATTTGATGGGGAATGTATAGAAATGTGGCAGAATCCTGAGTCAATAGGACCTAGCCTAGCCCGGAGTGAGGAAAGGTCTTCACAAAGGATGCAACACTTTACCAAAGATCTCAAGGTTATAGGAGTTCGGGTCCACAGAAAGGGGAGAAGCTCAGAGCTGAAAGAGCACGGGCCATTCAAGAAAATGAAAGCAGCCTAATGTGGCTGTATAGTAATATGTTAAGGGAAGGCTAGAAAGAGATTGAGTCTGGAGAACAAGGCAAGGTCTGATCCTGAGGGCTTTGAGGCGCCATAGAGTTGGTTTAATTTTAGCAGCAATAAGAAAGCATTAAGGAGTGTGTGCAGGGAGTTTATTGAGACCGGATTTGTATATGAGAAACATTTGTATGTACTGTGTGAATGGACAAGTGTAAGGGTGAATATACACTGGGAAGTTAACAAAATATAGATTTGGAAGTTAACTGCAGCCATGACAGAAATGAGATGATCCAGAGAAAGTGTCAAATAAAAAAACCGTCAAGGACAGAATCCTAAGGAATCAAAATCAAGCCAAAAAACTAATTTAAAACAATAAAGAAATGGGAAAGGACCCAGAGAAATGGGGTTAACCAGGAGAATGTGACAGTTCAGAAACTAAGGTAAAAGACTTCTTCAAAAGGGGAGCGCTATCAGGGGTGACAAATGTGGCCAAGAAGCCAAGTAAAGAAAGGGTGGTGGTGGTCATGAGCGTAGTAAAGTTGGTGTCAGCAGACTGATGGGGGCAGAAGCCACACTACAGTGTGGAATATAGTACAATGAAATATAGGTAAGCAGAGATGATTCTCCCAAAGATAGAGCTCCCAATGTAGAGGGAAAATAGAGCCAGTAGTGGATGGTAGGAGATTGGGGTCAACCACAGTGTGGGGGTATTTTATAAACAGGAGAAATTTGGAGGATATTTAAGTACTTAAGAAAGTGACAAATTAAGTGAGAAAGATTGAAGGACGTCCCAGTAAGAGTACCAGTTACCAATGAGTGGATCCCAACTTATGATGACCCCATGTGTGTCAGAGTAGAACTGTGCTCCATGGGTTTTCAGTAATTAGAGTTTGGGGGGTTTTATTTTGGAAGTTGTTCTTTTGGGTTTGTTATTTTGGAAGTTGTTATTAGGTGCCATTGAATCTGTACTCACTTATATTGACCTTATGCACAACAGAACAAAACACTGCCCAGTCCTACACCAACTTCACAATCATTGCTAACTTGAGTCCATTGCTACTACCACTGTGCCAATCCATTCTGTTGAGGGTCTTCCTCTTTTCTGCTGACCCTCTACTTTACCAAGCATGATGTTCTTCTCCAGGAACTGGTCCCTCCTGATAACATGTCTAAAGTATGAGAAACGAAGTCTGTCCATCCTGGTTTCTGGTTGTATTTCTTCCAACAGAGATTTGTTGTTCTTTTGGCACGCCATGATACTTTTAGTATTCTCCTCCAACACCTTAACTCAAATGCATAAATTCTTCCATGGTCGTCTTTTTTCGGAAGTAAATCCCTAGAGTTTTCTTTTGAGACACCTCTGGATTTCTATTTGTTGTTGTTGTTAAGTACCATCCATTCAATTCCAACTCCTAGTGACTCCGTACAGGGTTTCAGGGGAGCAATTGGTGGGTTTGAACCACTGAGCTTGTGATTTTCTGTCCAGTGCGTCTCTTATATCACCATTCCAGGATGTCTATTTAGTGACTTTTATTTTCTCTGTGAAATAGATAAGAAGCCATTCATTACCTGACTAAGGAATGGGGTAGAAATTGGAGGGAAGGGGGAAAGGTACAAAAAGTGCCTTTTCTACATAGTCGTTGTGGAAGTATAAAGCTTTAAATGCTGATAATGTTGATGATGAACTTTTAAAAAGCATTCATGAAAATGAGGGAGAGAGAAAATTCTTGAAATGTATTTTTACAAACAAATTTGGGTAAAGATAATTCATGTTTATGACAAAGTATGAAAGTAAGATTCATTATGGACATTCTTTTTTAAAAAAAACTTATTAATTGTGAATTGAAGATTTACAAAGCAGCTCAGTTTTCCATTCAATAATTCATACACATTTTATTTCATGTCACCTGTGACCGCGATTCCCACAATGTTTATCACTTCCTCCCCTTCTTCCCAATATTTCCTGTTTTCATTCCTCCTTCTTTCCTAAACCTTCCTGCCTTCTGAACTTCGTTATTGAACAAATGCTGCCCCTTTGATTT
>NW_006408526.1:35092500-35094150 GCF_000296735.1 Chrysochloris asiatica | reverse complement strand
TTTAATGTCCTCTCTTCAGCTTCTTGCCTTCAAAGCTGCCTGAGAGATTTCAAGATGCCACAGTTGGCTGTTATGCTGTACCTCAGGGTTTAATTTAACTTTTGGTCTGTTTTGTTTTTAAACTCTCTTTCCCTCTCTACACCACTGTCCTGGCCTTTCCCGTATTAAAAAAAACAACAACAAAAAAAACAGTTCAAGGCCAGCTCTTGGGCTGAGAGTTTCTGTGCGCATGCATGGCAGAAGAACCCACCAGTGGTGAGGATAGGGGGTGTCCACTCACTCAGGCACCCCCTCTAGTCACCAGAATGGAGGTACACAGACAGTGGGGGATGCCAATGAACAGATACAAAAAAGAAAAAAAGAAAAAGAAAATCAGAACAAAGCAAAACCGACAAAGTGTATTGTCCACCTTTGGTCCAAGGTTCCCACAGCGTTTTTTCCATGGTGTGTCTGGTCTCCCGTTTGGTCTTGCCATTTAGTTTCACCCAAGTTGTAGGCTTGGGGCCACCGAAACTGGCAGATTCAAAAGTATGCGATGTCTTACTTTTGCTACAAGTTTCACTAGCTATAAGCCTTCAAACCTTTTAAATATTCCTATCTCTGTGGTTCTGAGTTTTGGAGCTCTTCCCTGGATCTGCTTTGCCTGCTATTCTGTGGTATGGCTGATGGCGAACTTCACTGCACCTCCACCCTAGCTGCCATCAAGCCCCGCCTCAAGACTGTGTTTTATAGAATGAATAATTCAAACATTATTTTAGATTATGAGCAATGAATTAGAAAAGTGAAAACTTGCATAACATAAATATCCTTAAGTGTCTTTACATATAATTTTTCATATAAGAGGGATTTTGAATACCTTACAAATACTTACTTGCTAACATTAATAATTTAATTTATTTTACATAAGAACTATTTTGAAAAATGGATTATTGAAGGGGGGATGAGTCATTTTTTATACACTTGTGTGTCCTAACAGCCATGGAATCCTGATGTGGGATAAACACTGGAGCGCAAGGTCAGTTTGAATTACAAGTTTGGCAGTTCAAACTCATCAGCTTCTCCTTGGAAACCTTAAACAGGGTCCTATGAGTTGGAACTGACTCGATGGCACTTAGCAACAACAATGGATGTGGTTTCCTTACATGTTTTCCTGATTATCAATTTAGATGGAAAAATAATCGAGGGATTTGAAATACATGTTAGAGAAAAGAACTATAATAACTGGGGTGTGTTAAGAATGTATAGTGTATATAAAAGTGATAGTTGTCTCTCTGCTTAGTAACAGATCTGAGTGTACCTTCAGGTATATACTTGTTTCCTAGGGCTGTTGTAAGAAAATGTCACAAAATAGTGGCTTATAAGAACAGAAGTTTATTGACTCAAAGTTCTGAAAGCTAAAAGTGCAAATTTCCTTTTGAGGACTCTGAGACAGAAATAGTTCTCTGCCTTTATCCTAGCTTCTGGTAGCTCCAGACATCCCTTGACTTGCAGCTGTGATACCACATCACATCACATGGCCCCTGTCCTCTGTTTCTCAGGTTCTGTGTGTCTTCTCCGCTTTCTTAAGGACACCAGTCATAGAGGATTGGGGCGTACCCTACTTTAATATGATCTACCAGATTGATTGCATCTCAATGTAAATAAAACAAA
>NW_006408526.1:35090583-35092400 GCF_000296735.1 Chrysochloris asiatica | reverse complement strand
ATCTGTCTACTATTTGGCTGAAAATTGAGTCAAGGAGGTGAGTTCAGTTCCAGACCTGAAGGGTATCCAAGGGCCACACTCTCAATGGTTTTACCAGTGTCTTTCTGACCAGTAAGCATGGTCTTTTTTTAAATTTTGAGGTTTGTTCCACATTTTTCTCACATTCTATCTAAGGCCTTCTAATGTGATCCCTTCCTAGCAGTTAATACTTGTAGCCAGGCACCATCTAGTTCTTCTGGTTTCAGGGTTGTGGAGAGTGATGGTCACATGATCCATTAGTCATTTGTACTAATTGCTTCCATGCATCTTCGCTTTTCTTCACTCTTCTTTCTTCCGGACATGGAGAGACCAACAGGACCTTAAATGGGTGCTTACTAGCTTCTAAGACCCTATTTGCTATAGCAGCCTCAGAAACCCTGTGCAGGGTCACTATGAGTTGGAACTAATTCCACGGTACTTAACAACAACAATAACAAAGTAGGAGGTAGGGCATTGGTTTACTGTACAATTTTCTTCCAATTGACCCTGATATCCCTTTAGATCATGGTCCTGAACCCCCAGGCCCACGGATGCATTCCCTCAAGGTGTTTGGTTTGTCTAAGACATTTTCATATCTTTACCCCATGTGCTCCACATTGATAAATATATTTGCATCAAAAGTAAGTACACAGGTACAGATATCCTCTGTCAAACCTCTATGTATTCTGGGTATACTCTCCCTGCCCCTCCCTCACCCATTCAACCTAGTATCTGTCTATTCACCCATCTACTCACAGATCCCTGTTACTGTGGATTCTTTACTACAGTATTTATCTCTGTTGCCTTTAAGTGTCCTTGGATGTCTCTCAATGTCTTCCCTTGCCTTCATCATTTTACCCTGACCCCTGTTCTTGTATATTTTCTTAGCTGCCAGGCAAGTTAAGTGTCTATCCTCTAGCCAGTAATTTACCTTCTCTCTCCGTTGCACCCCTGGTATCCAACAAATTTTTTTTCTTTTAGTGAGAAAACCTTTTTTTTTTTAAAAAAAAAAACCTTTACAATTATAATAATTGCCCTTTTTCGGTTGACTAATTTCACCCAGCATAATGTCCTCCAGGTTTATTCACATTATGAGGTATTTCACAGATTCGTTGTTATTCTTTATCATTGCATAGTGCTCTATTGTGTGTATGGGTGTATGCCGTAGTTTGTCTATCCATTCTGCCACTGATGGACATTTAGGTTGGTTCCATCTTTTTGCTATTGTGAATAGTGTTATGATGAACATTGTTGTTCATATATTCTGTCACGGCTCTTATTTTTTAGGATATATACTAAAGAGAGAGGGTTTGGTGGGTCATATGGTATTTCTTTTCCAACTTTTTAATCACTATTGTGTTTCCATAGTGATTGTACCATTTTACAGTCCCACTCACAGTGTATGAGGCTTCCAATCTCTACACATCCATGCTAGTTTTTATTATTTTCTGTTTGTTTGGTTTTAGTTTAGTTTTGTCTTTGTGTTTAAGCTGTCTCTTATAGATAGCATATTGATATATACTGTTTTCTTATCCATTCTGCTACTCTATCTGTCTCTTGACTTGTGCATTTAATCTACTTACATTCAGTGTAATTATTGATAATCATAAATGTGTTGCTTTCATTTCACGATGTGTTTTTGCTTTTGTTTTTTAAGTTTTTAATTGTGAATTGAGTGAAAGTTTACAGGGCAGATCATCAGTTTTACATTCGACAAATCATATACTTTGTTTCATTACAATGATTATAATCCCTTCCATGTACCATCAGTTAATAGTATTTCTATTTATTTTAGCTGT
>NW_006408526.1:35075479-35081838 GCF_000296735.1 Chrysochloris asiatica | reverse complement strand
TAGAGTGCTCCTTGGAGGCCAGAATGGCCAAACTTCATCTCTCATACTTCAGACATATTGTCAGGAGGGACCAGTCACTGGAGAAGGTGGAGGGTCAGAGAAAAAGAGGAAGACCCCCAGAGAGATGGATTAGCCAGGTGGCAGCATCAATGGACTCAAGCATGGCAATAATAGTGAGGTTGGCCCAGGTTCGGGCAGTGTTTCGTTCTGCTGTGCATAAGGTACCTACTTAATGGCACATAACAACAACAACAACAGCATGTTAACTTGACTGATAACATTGTCAATGACCCTATTTCCAAACAAGGTCACATTCACATGTACAGGGGGGTTAAGACTTCAACTAGGGGAGAGACACAATTCAATCCATAAAAAGTTACATACCAGGTAATATTTATCAACAGTTTCATGGTGGGGGTGGGGGAGGACTTTTACAGAGTAAAGTTGAAAGAGATATAGTCTATTCATTCTTCATTCTAGATCAATGACTTTTTACCATGTTTTTAATACCAAGGGCCTCCTACAACATAAACAGATTGTGCCCCTCCCAGAGATTGTGATGTGTATGCCTCTTGAAAATCCTTAGAAAATTTATAAGATATCTTACTGTCTTTTGTGTAATTTGTATTGTTGTTGCTAGATGTTATCAACTCTGTTCCAATTCATAGCAACCCTGTGCCTAACAGAACAAAACACTGTCTAGTCAGTCCTGTACCATCATCACAATTTTTATTTATTATTATTGTGAATTGAGTGAAGGTTTAACAACAGACATCAGTTTCACGTTTAACAAATCACACACTTTGTTTCATGTCAATGATCACAATCCTATGCATGCAACAACAGCTGTCCTACTTCCTCCCTGTGGAGATGATGTGTTAACATGTTGATTTTCATTCTGTCTTCCTTTTGGATGTGTGTAGTATTATTATTATCATCTAAGCACTTCTTTTGCTGTGTCCCAAAAGTTTTGGTATGTTGTGTTTTCATTCTCATTTGAATTAAGGGGTTATTGATTTATTATTTTTGTTTGTTCTGTTACCCAGTTCCTCTCCAGTATGGTGTTACTCAGTTTTCACGAATTTGATTTTGTATCCTTGATCTTCCTGTTGTTGATCTTTAATTGTACAGCATTATGATCTGAAAAGATGCTTTGTAGTTGTTCGATGTTTTTAAATTTATTGAGTATTGTTTTGTGGCCACATGGAGAAAGTTCCATGTGCCTTGGGGGGAAAATGTGTATTGTGCTGTTGTTGGGTTGAGTGCTCTGTATAAATGTATGAGACCAAGTTGGTTGATTGTGTTTAGTTCTTCTCTGTTGAGTTTCTTTCTAGTTATTCCATCCTTTTTAGAAAATGGTATATTTAAATCTCCTACTGTTACTGAAGAGTTGTCTATTTCTTCAATTCTATTAGATTTATATATTTTGAGGCTCTTTCAATGGGTGCATAGATATTTATTATCAGATGCTTCCTTGTTCAATTGACCCTTTAAGCATGAGATACTGTCTTTTGTCTCTTAATGCTGGTTTTTGCCTTCAAGTCTGTTTTATCGGAAATTAATAATACCACTCTTACTCATTTTTGATTGGCATTAGCTTGATATATTTTTTCCATCCTTTGATTTGTAATCTATTTTTGTCTTTGTATGTAAGGTATGTCTTTGTAGACAGCATATTGAAGGATCTTGTTTTCTTATCTATTCTGCTACTCTCTGTCGCTTGACTGGTGCCTTGAATCCACTGATGTTTAGTGTAATTATTGATAGTTATGAATTGATTGCAGTCATTTGGCTGTGTGCAGTTTTTGTGTGTGAGAGAGATGCTGCTGCTTTCTTTGTTCCACTTTTTTGTTGTTGTTGTTGCTGATTTCATTTTATTTGTGTGTCTCCTTGTGAATTTCTTCACTGCTGTTGTTTATGTATTTACAAAACCTTCATGGTTTCCCTTTTTCTTGATCTGATGTGAAGGCATATTAATTTTCTTTGCAGTTATGCTGTAATTTATTCATTTCTTCCCCAGTTTAAGACAGTGTGTTTTATCTTGAAATCTGCTTGGCTTCCTCCTAATTTGAAATTCTGTAACTATGCTTTTTTCCCTTTATGCTTTTTAGTTGTGTTGTTTGTAAGCTGATGTTTCTGATTCCCTATTTTCAGTCTTGTAAGTTTGTTTTACTTTGGGTACTTCTATATTAGGACTGAATTGGGGTGGTGTTGCCATGTATGTCAATCTCCAATTGTTTGTTCTCAGTCTATGGGACTTCCTTTAGTATTTTTTGTAAAGTTGGTCTGTTTTTCACAAATTTCTTTAATTTTTGTTTATCTGGAAGTGTTCTAATTTTGTCACATTTGAGGGATAGTTTTGCTGGTTATATGATTCTTGGTTGGCAGTTTTTTTCTTTTTGAATTTTGTATATGTCTCCTGTTGCCTTCTTGCTCTTATGGTTTCTGCTGAGAAATCAGAGCTTAATCTTATTCTCCTTTTTCTCAACCTGCTTTCAGGATTCTTACCTTGTCTTTAATTTTGGAGAGTCTGAGTATATGTCTTGGTGATTTTCTTTTGGGATCTATACTGCTTAGGGTTTGTTCAGCGTCTTGAATGTTTATCTCTTCATCTTTTATGATGCTAGGGAAATTTTCTTCCAACAGCTCTTCAACTATTATTTCAACTATCATTTTCCTTTGTCTCTTCCTGTTCTGTAATTTCTAATCACTAATAAGTTATTCCTCTTCATATTGTCCCATAAGAGTCTTAGGCTTTTTGCAGATTTTTTTCATTCTTTTTTCTGATTCTTCTACTATCTTACCTGTATTGTGTGATTTATCTTCAAGCTCATTAATTCAGGCTTCCATTGATTCAAATTTACTCCTTTGCGCTTTCAATGCATTGTCCATTTCTGAAATCTTAGTATTAATCTTCTGGATTTTTATTTTCTGGTTTTATATTGTCTCCAAACCTTTATGTATTTTGTTTAATTGTTCCTGTAATGCTTTCCTGAATTCTTCCTTCTTTTCTGCTACCTTTCTGTAGCTTCTTTGGATGTACCTAAATATCATTCTCTTGAATTATTTTTTCAGGTGGTTCCAATGCCTTTTTTCCCTTCAAAAGTGTGTGTGTGTGTGTGTGTGTTTTTATCTCTGCCTCTTTCTCACTGGTTTGAGCCAATCTGTCTTGTTTCTTTGTGTGAATAGAAATTGTCTGTTGCTTTAGACACATGGTGATGTTGTATTTGTATTAAGTTGATGACTGTATGTTGGTGTATTCTTAGGCATTCACCAACTGCCTCCTGGTAGGTGTGATCAGGAGATGAACTTGTACACCATTCTCTGTTCACTGTTTGTGCTGCTCGGTTTAAGAATGGATTTGGCTGACATTGATTGCTGTTATTGTTGCAGCTGGTATTGGCTATTGCCCAATGGGTAGAGTTGTAGAAGGTTAAGTTGTGGCTTAGCAGTATGACTGCAGCTGTTATCTAATGTCAGGGGAGGGAAGAAGAGAAAACATGCACACAAGAGAGAAGGAAAATAAGCACAAACCAGCAAACAACAGCCCCCAAAAAGGAGATAATAATAATAAAAAAAAATTGCAGGCAACAGTTAATGAAAGTATACAAAGCTCAAAGAGAGAAAAGAGAGAGAGGAAAATAAATAAAAAGAGAAAGTAAAAAAGAAGAGAAAAGACCTAAACACAATTAAGGAAAAGAATGAGCAAAAGGGAAAGAGACCAGAGAGTAGTAACGACAGTAAAAATTAAATAGAGATTAAAATATATAAGAAGAAAGAAGGAAGCAGCAGCAGTTGGGAGAGTAAAGCAGAAAAAAGAAGAAGAAATGAAAGGGGAGCTAGAAAGGAGAGAAAGCAAGCAAGACAAAGGCGAGGGAGAAAGAATAAAGAAACAAAACCATAAAAAAAAAACCAAAAAAAACCAGGACAAGTGCCAGACCCTGAGAGGAGAGAATTCTGGAGTTTCCTGCCAGCCACAGACCTCATGTCATGGATGGGTAAGGGATGAGACAGTAACACACAACCCTAGATGAAGTTCCTATAGAGCTAGGTGTTGTCTGTTCTGGACATTCAATTCAGAAGTAGTTTGTGCAGACCCCAGAGCAGCCTGGCGTATCAGAGTATTTCTGTCTCAGAGGGAAGCCAAGAATGAGAGGTCCTTCTAGTCCAGGGCTGATCAGAACCAGCTCTGCAGGTCTGCAATAGGCCACACCTGATTCTAAGTGCCTGGGTTGGTGCTGTTTCCCACATACTTTGATGCGACTTTGATAGCCCAGAGGGCAGATGTTTCCCTGGAAGTATATGTAGGTGGGGCTGGCCACAGCTCTAATCACCAGAGTAATGTGGGGTACAAGAAGAAAAGAAAAAACTTGTTTGCCTTTTTCTGACCACCAATAAGTGATATGCCTCTGTGCCACTTACTGCCCTCTTGCTTTAAAAGTCATCGGTGAAAGTTCAAGATGACCACACGGTGGTTGGCCTGGCCGTGGGCACAGATCAGCGGTTTCTTTTCTTGTGCATATTTTTTTTCCGTCCCTTATGTGTCAGTTTAGCTGCTTCTCTTACTAAGGGCTAGCCAGGTCTCAATCTACAGATCTGGAGCAGGGCCCGCCCGGACAGTCAATGTGGACAACTTCTCCCTCCTTTAATTGGGTCCACAACTGCAGTGCTCAGTGTATAGCTCCCTGACCTCTGGTCAGCAGGGAAACAAGAAAAAAAATTATACCTTTGTTTCTGTGAACCACAGGTATGTTTCTGCAATGTTGATAAACTGTCTTGTTTCTGAAGCCACTCACAAAAGCTCAAGATGGCTGCACCCATCTTGTCACTGCCTCATGTGACCAATCTCTTCTTCTTTTACTGTGTCTGCTTAGCTTTCTCACCTAGAAAGTATTCAATCCACTTCTCTATCCCTTTACTGAAGCTCAGCATTTCAGGACTATCATCTGCATCTGTTTTCTTTGGTTATCCATATCTTTGCTATAGAGGGTTCGTACAGCCTTTGTGCCTACATCACCATCTTGCCACCTCTCCTCACAGTTGTTTTTTTGTTTCAGCCCATTGTTGTTGCCCCTGTATTAATCCATTGTTAAGGATCTTCCTATTTTTTCCCTGACCCTAAGATTTTCCAAGCATGATATCCTTCTACAGTGACTGGTCTGTCCTGATAATATGTCCAAAGTATGAGGGATGAAGTCTCGCCATTCTGGTTTCTGAGGAACATTCTGGCTTCACTATTTCCAAGACAGATTTGCTTGTTCTTCTGGCAGTCCATGGTACTTTCAATATTCTTCTCTAATACCATATGCAAATGAATCAATTCTTTTAAGGTCTTCCTTACTTGTTGTCCAACTTTCACATGCATATGAAGCAACTGAAAATATCATGACTTGGGTCAGGCACACCTTAGTCTTCAAAGCGACATCTTTACTCTTTAACACTTTAAAGATATCTTTTGCAGCAGATTTCCCTAATGCAATACATCATTTGATTTCTTGACTGCTGCTTCCATGAGTGTTGATTGTGAATCCAAGCAAAATGAAATCTCTGACCAATTTGATCATTTCTCCATATATCATGATGTTATTTATTGGTCCAATCGTGAGGATTTCCTTTTTTTTGTACATTGATGTGTAATCCATACTGAAGGCTATAGTCTTTGATCGTCATTTTAAAGCTTCTTTGTTTTCAGCAAGCAAGCTGCATCATCTGCATATTGTAAATTGTTAATTCATCCAATCCTGATGCCATGATCTTCTTCATATAATCCAGTCTCTCAGATTATTGCTCAACATACAAATTAAATAATTATGATGAAAGAACATGATCCTGTTACACACCTTTCCTGATTTTAAATTATTCAGTATCCCCTTGTTCTGTTTGAACTACTGTCTCTTGGTTTATGAACAGGTTCTTCATGAGAATAATTAAGTGTTCTAGAATACCTACTGTTTACAACATTATCCATACTTTGTCATGATGCATACAGTAAAAAGCCTTTATATAGTTGGTAAAGCACAAGTAAACATTTTCTAGTATTCTCTTCTTTCACCCAAAATCCATCTGACGTCAGCAATGATATCCCTCATTCAACATCCTTTTCGGAATCTGACTTTAATTTCTTGTGGTTCCCCTTTTTTTTTTTTTTTTTTAACTTTTTATTGTGAATTGAATGAAAGTTTGCAGAGCAGATCATTAATTTCTTGCGGTTTTTTTTTTTTTTTTTTTAGTTGGCCCATCCTATACTGAGTTCAGTGCCCCCAGCTGCTCCATCTGTCCATGGCATCGTCTCTATCTCCATCCCTGGCATCTCTGCCTCTCTGGATAGGGTCCCGCTCTCCGCTTTTCTCACTTGATGG
>NW_006408526.1:35059574-35060436 GCF_000296735.1 Chrysochloris asiatica | reverse complement strand
ATTAGCAAATCAATAAAAGGCATTTAAAACTTTTTAAAGAATGGCTTTTTGAGCTTAGGGGTAAGAAAGGACTTTTTTTAAAATGCAGAGAGAGAGACTCCAGGAATTGTTGATTAATAAATACACTGTGTTAAAATTGAGAGCTTGTGTTCCTTAAAAGAAAACAGATTGTAAAAACAAACACAAACTGGGAGACGATATTTCAACACATGTGATCATAAAAAATAGAGTTCAGAACATAATATAAAATAACTTTAGGAATCAAGAAAAAAAACCCCAGAAGCAACCTATTAGAAAAATAAGCAAGAGGTATAAACAGATGACTTAGGAGAGGAAACAAAAATCACCCACAATTTTACATAAAGATACTTAATCTCTGTATTAGTTAATAAAATTCACATTAAAAAGTGAGATACTTTTCACACTCAGCAGATTGGTAAAATCAATATCAAGAAGCTTTACAAAACTAAGTGTTGGCAAGAAATCAGAGCAATAGCAACTCTCAGATTGTTGTTAAAAGATTGGTATAACCACACTAGAAAACTCTTGGCATTGCTTAGTTGAGTATTTCCATGGCCCAGCAAATCTATTCGTAGAACCTCTTCAGCCCAGGCACTAGAAGACTTGAGCAAGAATGGGCATTACAGCACTGTTTGTAATAATAATAATTTGACTGGACTCAAGTCAAATGTCCATCTACAACAGAATGGTAAATCAATTGTGGGTCATCCCTGTGATGGGATATAATACAGAAGTAAAATCGAACTATGCACATTAGCATGGATGAATTTCAAAATGATGGTATTAAATGAAAACAGAGAAACACACAATTCAATAAATACATATAATATGATCCAATTTA
>NW_006408526.1:35056818-35058237 GCF_000296735.1 Chrysochloris asiatica | reverse complement strand
GACTTGTAACCACTACACTATCAGAACTCCTTACATAGTAGTGGTGGTAGTGGTTATATGCCATGGAGTCAGTTCTGACTCATAGTGACCCTATATAGGGTTTCTGAGACTGTAAATCTCTACAGGAGCAGAAAGCGTCATTCCATAAAGCAGAACAGCTGGTAGTTTCAAACGACTGACCTTGAGATTAGCAGCCTGATTCGTAACCACTATGTACCATAACTCCTTTATAGAGCACTAGGAAACCTTATTAATTTGCTAGCATTTACTTAATGATGGTAGAATTATCTGTAATGTTGGCAGTTCAAACCCACCAGCTACTTCTTGGAAACCCCATATAAGGTCACAATGAGTCAGAATCAATGCAACAGCACTTAACAACAACAATAACAGGGACATTGAATACTTAAAGTATAATCCAATTGGACCTAACTGACATATATAGAACACTCCATCAAGTGTCAGAACAATAGACATTCTTCTCCAGTGTACCTGGACCATTTTCCAGAACAAATCACATGCTAAGATGCAAAACAAATCTCAACAAATTTGAAAAGATTAAAGTCATATGAACCATCTTCTCTGCCCATAATGGTATGAAGCTAGAAATTAACAATAGATTAAAATGAGGAAAAATAAATAATTATGAGGAGGCTTCAAAAAGTTCTTAGCAAAATACCTTATCTTTTAATTCCATGTTTCCACACATTTAAAAAATCTCCCTCATACATGGAAACTAAATAATACACTACAAAAAAACTACTCATCTGTCAGTGTGTCACACTTATGTGTTGCCGTGATACTGGGAGCTATACACAGATATTTTGAATACCAGCAGGATCATTCATGGTGGGCAGGTTTTAGCTGAACTTCCAGACTAAAACTAGGAAGAAGAGGCAGATCGCTTCTGAATTTAGCCACTGAAAACCGTATGAATTGCAGGAGAACATTATCAGATATGAGTGCCAGAAGATGCGCCCCTCAGGGGAAGAGTTGCTCAAAGTAGAGTTGACCATAATGACATGTATGCAGTAAAGCTTTTGCAACCTTCATTTACAGATGGGGCACAACTCAAAATTAGAAGAAACAACTGCAAACATTCATTAGTAATCAGACCATGGAATGTATGAAGTATAAATCGAGGAAAATTGGAAGTTGTTAAAAATTAAATTGAACACATAAAGATTGATAGCCTAGGCATTGTTGTTGTTGTTATGTGCTGTTGAGTCTATTCCAACTCATAGCAACTATGTATAGGGTTACTGAGGAGCAGCTGGTAGGTTTGAGCTGTCACCTTATGTGACTGAACAACACTTAACAACAACAACAACATGGACAAAATACTGAATGATGCAGAAAGCATCAAAAGAAGATGGAAGTAATACACAGTCACTGTACCAAAAAGAAATGGTTGATGTT
>NW_006408526.1:35051812-35055503 GCF_000296735.1 Chrysochloris asiatica | reverse complement strand
GAGATGGACTGTCACACTGACAGCAGCAAAGGGCTCAGGCATAACAATGGTTGTGAGGTTGGCACAGGACGGGGCAGTGTTTTGTTCTGTTGTGCATAATAAGGTTGCTATGAGTCGGTGTTGACTTGATGGCACCTAACAACAGTAATGAATTATATATCCAATCCAGTAAAATTGTCCCTCAAATGCAATGGCAAAATTATGACATTACCAGATAAACAGTAAAAAAAATGAATTTATAAAAGCCAGATCAACCTAAAGGGAGTCCTTCAGACAGAAACCCAGCAACAGGCAACAACTGAAGATTATGACATAGAACATCACACAGATACCAACCAGATAAAGAAATTAATCAATAGAGTCCAGTAACATATTTTAAAAATACATCATAATCAAGTAGGATTCATACCAGGTATGCAAACATAGTTCAATATTAGAAAAACAATCATTACAATTCTCTCCATAAACAAAGCAAAGGAAAAAAGTAGAACAACTAGTAGAAAAGAAGCACATAAACATGCCAAATAATGAAGAAAGACATTTTATGAAATCCAACACTCATTTTTTTAATATATTAAACTGCTCAGTAAAATAGGAATAGAAAGGAAATTGCTCAACGTAATTAAGGGCATATACTTAAAATTGATAGCCAACATCATTCTCAACTAAGAGTGAATGGGGACCCAACAAGGATTCCCTTTATCACCACTCCTATTTCACGTTGTATTGGAAATCCTAGTCAGAGCAACAAGGCAAGAAAGAGAAATGAAAGGCATCAAAATTGGCAAAGAAAAATAAAAAATTCTCATATGCAGATGATATGATCCTATGCATAGAAAAATCCAAAGACAAAACAGGAAAGCTACTAAAAATAATAGGATCCAGCAATGTGGCAGGGTTCAAGTTCAACATAACAAAAATCAATTGAATTCCTAAACACTAACAAAGAGAACGCTGAAAAAAGAAAGTCAGGAAAACAATAACCACTCAAAATTTAGTAGTGAAAATGAAAATCTTAGGAATAAAGCTATGAGAGTCACAAAAGACCTGTGCAAAGAAAACCACAAAACATTGCTATAAAGGGACCCACATAAATCGACGAATATGCTATGTTCATGGAGAGGAAGACTTAACACTGAAAATGTCAATACCACTCAAAGCAATCTGCAGTTACAGTGGATCCTGATCCAAATTCCATCATTATTCTTTAAAGAAATGGAAAAGATAGACATCAACTTTATATGGCAAGGAAAGATACTCTGGATCTGAAAAGTACTAATATTACAGAAGAACTAGTAGAAAATCTCACATTCCCCAATCTCAAAGCCTATTCTGCAGCCACAGTAAATCAAAATAGCTTGGCATTGGTACAATGACAGACACATGGACCAATGGGACAGAATTGAGAACCCAGACATAGGTCCATCTAAATATGGACAGCTGATCTTTCACAAAGGGCCAATATCCATTAAAAGGGGAAGAGCTAGTTTGTTTAACAAATAGTGTTGGCAATGGATGTCTATTTACAAAACAATGAAACAGGATCCAAATCTCTCCCCACAATAAAAACAAAACACACACACACAACAAAAACCCCAAATCAAGATGGGTCAAAGACCTAAATGTAAAACTGAAAGCTATAAAGATCATCAAAGAAAAAAGTCATAAATACACTATCAGACATACCTAAAAACACACAAACAACAGAAGAGAAGCTAGATGACTGGGACCTTCTAAAAATTCAACACTTACGCACATCAAAATATTTCACCAAAGAATAAAAAGAGGACCTATAGACTGGGAAAATAATTTTGAAAATGACATAACAAACAAAGGGCTAATCTCTAAGGTTAATAGAAAACTTCAACACCTCAACACCAAAAAAGACAATCCAATATAAAAATGGGCAGAGGACATGAACAGACACTTCATCAAAGTCATTGAGGTAGCTAACAAATACTTGAAGAAATGCTCACTATCATTAGCCATTAGAGAGATTATGTCCTAGACATAAGGTCCTAGAGATAATGTTGTAGAAGACATTATGCTGAGTGAAATTAGTCAATCACAAAAGAACAGATATTGCTTGAGAATACTGTTGTAAAAAGTCAAGAGAAGGTTTACAGACAGAAAGAATAATTATTTGAATAGTCCTGGTGTGGTGCTGCAGGTTAATTCACTGAACTGCAATGTATTTTTGAACTGCAAGGTCAGCAGTTTAAGCTCACCAGCTGCTCCTCAGAAACCCTATACAGGGTCGCTATGAGTCAAAACTGACTCGATGGCACTTAACAGCAACTATAATAGGGGTGAGAGGGGAAAAGATGGTAAATTCCTAACTAGATAGTTGTTATTGTTAAGTTGGTTTTGACTTACAGAGACCTGTATAGGGTTTCTGAGGCTTTTTAAATATTTGTGGGAACAGAAAAGCTCATCTTTCTCCCACGAAGTAGCTAATGGACTCAAACCACCAACCCTGTGCTTATCTTATAGAGCCACTGTGCTCCCTAACTTTAGGATAGACAAATATTAACTTAGGTGAAGGAAAAGGCAGCACACAATGATAATAAAGGCACAGAAAGACACTCAGAAGAGCACAAGTTACATGCAACAAAGCTAAATACCATCACAAACACATCCTGCAATAGCAGTAATAACAATCGTCTATGAGTGGATGCCTAGATGGCCACTGAAGTTGAACAGGAGTGGGAAGGTGAATGGGACCCAGGAATATATATAGGCTTGTCAGAGGATATTTATACATATTTATTTATATACACTACAAATATATCTATCAATATAGTAAAGCATTTTGTTGTGAAGTGCCTTTGAGTCGATTCCATACTGGGTTACCAAGGAGCAGCTGGTGAACTTGAACTGCTGACCTCATGGCTCAAGCCAACCTTTCAGTCCAGCGGACCAGTGCATGAATCCACAGCACCACATCAGGACTTCTTAACTATAACCAATCACGTTGGGGGCATGTGTTTCTGCGTCTTTGGGCTCAGGACTATAGTCTCATGGGACACAAAGGTCAATTGACATAACAGGGTTCACAAAGACAATGTTCTACATCTTGATTTGGTGAGTTTCACTCCAACTCAGGTCTTAAAAGCTTGTGAGCAGTCATCTAAGAAGCGACTATTGGTCTCTTTTTGTCTGGAGCAAGGAAGAGTGAAGAAAATCTGTGACACAAGGAAGCAGTTTGCCTAAAGGACATATAGATGACAAGAAATCAGCCTCTACAACCCTGAGGCCAGAAAAACTAGATGCTGGCTGGCTACCACTGCTGACCTTGGAAGGGATCACAATAGGAGGTTCTGGATTGAGTGAGAGAAAAATGTGGAACAAAATTAAAAATCAGACTTACTTGTCAGATAGAGATTGGTGAAATCCCCCAAACTATTTCCCTTTAACATTGTTCAGGTCTGTAGCTCAACTTTCAGCCAAACAATAGATAGACTTATAAGGTGAATAATAACACCAGTGAGATACACACGAATTAGAATAATCAACTATATGAAATCAGCATTTGCCCAGTTATAAAACTCAGAAGGCAGAAAGGGATAGGAAGGAGCACAATGGGAAATGGTGAACACAGGGAGGAGGTGAGGAAAGTGCTATTATATTGTGAGGATTTCAATCAATGTTGCCAAGCAAAATATGTATAAATTGATCAATGAAAAACCAA
>NW_006408526.1:35046795-35051712 GCF_000296735.1 Chrysochloris asiatica | reverse complement strand
CTCCCAGAAAAGGCAAATAACCAAGTTGGAAATCACAACCAATCCATCAGAGATAAAGAAGAAGATCATAACTGACTAGTATGAAAAATTGTACTCTAACAAATTTGAAAATGTAGAAGAAATGGGCAAATGCCTAGAAACCACCTACCTAAAGTAACACAAACATAGGTACCAAATTAAAACACACCTATTACAAAAAAAGAGATAGGCAATCTCATCAAGAAACTGCCTGCAAAAAAAAAAAGTAGCCTTTTTTTGAGGGCACCCTAATGAAACTAATACAAATAAATTACCAAGACAACTTGTCCACTGATGACAGAGACAAGTTAAAAGACATTGTGCTTGGAATAAATCTGGGCAGGTATGAACTAGAACCCTTGTAACAATCCTTTTTAACTTACCTTTGTGTGTAGAGGACAGATCATAGAGTCTGGTACACAGTGAGAACTCAGTAAATGGGGCTTTTTATTGTTATAATCCTGTAGCATCCTTTTGAAAGCACTAAGGGGCAAATTCTTTCTGTTCTTATTAAAGGGAATAATTATGCTGTTCTCTGTAATATAGCAATCTGACAGTCTGGTTCTAAGTTCAATTTATTTTAATGCATGGTTTAAATGGCTGTCATAGGTAGCAAAAATTACCTCTGACAGATGTGTGGATCCTAACAGAAGAAGTGGAATCATTGGCAGGACTTCCTCACTGGTTATATATTTTTTTCTACCTCATTTACCAGTTGACCTAAGCAGTTTGTTTTCATCCTGTACACACTGAATAGAGTAGCTTATTGTTTTTCTCTACATTGTTTGCTAGAGAGCTTAGGACCAAATTAGGGGGCCCATCCTTAGCACTTACGTAGAATTTTGTGACATGCAGTTATGCAAGTGTCTCATTTGGGGTACTATTTTATAATATTAATCTTGCCCCCTTACACACACACACACACACCTACTTCTAAATAATGCTATTTGTACGATTTTGACTGCTGCAGGTGAATGTATTGGACTGTAAAGTCAGTTTGAACCACTGCAAGGTCAATGGTTCAAGCTCACCAGTTGCTCCTTGGAAACCCTACACAGGGTCACTATGGGTCAGAACCGACTAAATGGTACTTAACAACAACAGCAACATTCTTTTTAGGACTCCCTGGGCAGAGGATATGGTTAAGCATTCAACTACTAGCTGGAAGGTTGGCAGTTCAAACTAGCCTGAAGTGCCTTGAAAACAGGCCTGTCAATTTCCCTCCAAAAGGTCACCACCTTGAAAATGTTATGGATCAATGCTACTCTGCACTCATGGGATTATTATGAGTCAGCTCTGACTCCATGGCCCCTAACAACGACAGCATATTCCTGTTACTGCCTTATCATTCCACTATTATAAAAAGACAAGAACACACTGAAGAGCAAAGTGCAGGCAGCGACACAGCGCTAGAAGCTGCGGAGCAGCGAACGGAGAGGTGTGACCAATTTTTCATCTTTCACTTTTCATTTTTCACGTATCTCTCCTCTTCACCCTAATCACGCCTTCACAGCCCAGCCCAGACACCTTCAAGCGGGCAGGAGCACACCCCCAAAAGGGTCCAGCATTACACCCACAGTTTTCCAACGGCACAGAGAGGAAACCCGCAGGCTGCTTCTTATAACATTTTGACCCTGGAAACCCACCCTATAGCTTATAACACCAGAGCTCTGGAACTACCATAAGGTCCGGGATGTCAGTTTCCCACACTCGCAAGTAAAAAAAATCATGATATAAAGAAAAATACTGTGAGTTAGGAATCTCTGGAGACAATTCCCTCTGCAGCCACCCTGCCTGGACAGAGTTCAGAGGGCAGGGCTACAGCCAGACCGGCACAGGGAACCTGCGCTAAAAGTGGTGCAGTGATATTTGCAAAAGGAGGTGCGGGGGATTTTACACATTTTTCCCTTCTATTCCCTGTCGACCTTCTTTGCCCAGCCCAGACACCTTCAGATGGGTGCGTGCACACTCTCCCCCCCCTCCAAAAGTCCTGCAGTTTTCCCACGGTACAGAGAGAAAGAGCTTGGTGGTTACTTTTGGTGTCCACCTAGGGGTCACAGCCCTAACATTAACTCATGCATGACCCTTACTCAGGCCTATATAGCAAGAAAAAAGCAGGCACATCAGACCAGACAGACAAACCATAGAACAATCTGTAAAACTCCAACATAAAAGGACGCAACTATCTCAAAAATTATGCTGTGCACACGCAGATACTTAACTGAACTTCAGAGACAAAAATAGTGGATAATCTTTCTCCCCTTAACTTCTCAGCATCTATCTGTGCACCTCAACAGTGGTGACTAGAGGAGGGGCCTGAGCAAGTGGACACCCCCACCCACTGCTGGAAGCTTCTACAATGTGCACACACTGCCTGTGTAGCAAGGCAACTGGGCAGTCAGCCACAGTTTTATTTTTGTTTCAAAGTGGTGGTTTTTGTCTCTGCTTTTATATTGCTTCTGCTTTTGGTCCTTTTGATCCCGCATTTGTCCTGGAGGTGGGAGTTTTTTTCTCCTTACATTACCCAAGAAGAGACAGCAATCGTAGCCATATAGCCAAGCTACAAGAATACCCCATAATATTCCACTATTGAGAGAAAAGTCAATAACAGCTGCTAAGCATTACATGTGAAAATGGAAGCCTATCTCCTGATCATATTCACCAGGAGACAACCAGTAAGCTTAATAACACAACAACAAACATCCATTTAAGCATTAATAAACCACATAACTACTGGAAATGACAAACAAAAGATCTCAAACACAACAAACGATCTCAAAAGCATGCCCAAAGCCAGAAAAGAGTAACAGAGACAAATGCGCTGAAGACAGACAAAGGTTCTCCAGAAAAGGAAAAGCAGGTTTTGAATTTGCCTGAGAATTCCAAAGAATGATATGGAAACAAATTCAAATGCTCTGAAAAGGGGTGGAGGAAAACAAGGAAGAAGTCAGGAAAGTACTACAAGAGCAATCAAACAAGATCGATACAGCATTGGAAACTATTCAAAACCTGAAAAAATAGGTCCAGTTGATTAATAATAAAATATCAGAAATGGACAATACACTGAAAGGGGAAAGGAGCAGAATTGAGGAGATGGAAGCCAGAACCAGTGAGCAGGAAGACAAAGCTCTCAATACTGCTAAGATAGAAGAGCAAGCAGAAACAAGGATTGAAAAAAAAAAACTGAAGAAAGTCTAAGATTCATGCTGGAATACATGAAGAGGAACAACTTAAGAATTCCAGAACAGGAAGAATCAGAGAAGTCCACAGAGGAGATAGTTGAAGAGCTTCTGGAAGAAAGTTTCCCTACCATCTTGAAAGGTGAGAAGATAAACATTCAGGAAGCTGAACGTACCCCAGGAAGGATAGACCTCAAAAGAAAATCACCAAGACATCTAATAATCAAGCTCTCCAAAATCAAAGTCAAGAAGAGATTCTAAAAGCGGCCAGGGTAAAGAGAAGTGTCACATATAAAGGCAAACAAATCAGATTAAGCGCTGAATATTCATCAGAAACCATGCAGGTAAGAAGGCAATGGGGAGACATATACACAACCCTAAAAGAAAAATATTGCCAACCAAGAATCGTCTATCCAGAAAAATTATCAATCAAATATGAAGGTGTAATCGAAACATTCCAGGATAAACAGAATCTAAGAGATTTTATCAAAATCAAACCAGCACTTCAAAACATCCTAAAAGGAGTTCTTTGGACTGAAAACCAATAAGAACAGACAACAACCAGAGATTGACAGTAATGGAAACACCACCTGGAACTCAGTCGACAGATAGCAGAGTCCAGAACAGAACAAAACTACAACAACAAATTCAAAGGAGCTGGGAGGTCAACCGAAGATCAAAATATGATCAGTATCAAAGAAGGGAAAAATGTAGGAACAGAGATCCAGGTGGTGAGGATGTCAGGTAGATTACAGGATACAATAAATTGTCTTAAATGGAGGGAAAAGTTAATAGACTATAAGGTAACCCCAAAGAAAGTTAATACTTCACAACTTACCATGAAAATGAACTTCCAAGCAGAGCAAGCAAATATGAAAACTAAGAAGAAACTGACAAGAAATAGCACAAAAAACACAAACTCAGCACAAGAAGACATGCAGAAGAACTAGATGGTACCAGACTACCACTGCTAACTGCCCTGAAAGGGATCACGATAGGAGGTCCCAGATAGAGTGGGAGAAAAACGTGGAACAAAACTCAAAGTCATAAAAAAAGACCAGACTTACTGGTCTGATAGAGACTGGCGGAACCTCCAAGACTATGACCTTTGGACCCCCTCCAAACCTGGAACTGAACTCACCCCTGTAGGATAATAATATCAGGGAGGAACACACTCCTTAGAACAATCAACCATATGAGTCCAAAACCTAAAAACAAATCCCAGAAGGCAGGAAGGAGAATGAAAGAAGGACCAATGGAAATGGGGCACATAGGGAAGAAATAGGAAGAGTGTTGTGACATTGTGGGAAATGCAATCCATGTCACAAAACAAAATGTGTATAAATTGTTGAATGGAAAATTAATATGCTCCATCAGCTTTCACTGAAACCACAATAAAAAGTTTTGTGTGTTTTTTTAAATGAAAAAACTTTTGCCATTTCAAAATTTCCACAAGTACAATTCAAGGACATTAGTTACAGTCATCATTAAATACAATCATCACCATTATCCATTTCCAAAAATTTTTCACCACCCTTAATAGAAACTCAGCATCCCCAAAAAATGATTCCACTTTCTCTCTCCATCCTTGTGCGCTTGGAAACCATTAATGAACTTTGTTCTGTACACATTTGTCTATTCTAGATATTTGATATAAGTGGGATCATACAGTATTTGTTCTTTTGTGACTGACTTATTTCACTCAGCTTTAATGTTTTCA
>NW_006408526.1:35035089-35043665 GCF_000296735.1 Chrysochloris asiatica | reverse complement strand
TTAATTCTCATGGGTAGAAAGTAGTGATATCTGACTGTGGTTTTGATTTACATTTACATAATGGCAGGTCAAGCTCACCAGCAGGTCCTCAGAAACCCTATGTAGGGTCGTTATCAGTCAGCACCAACTCAATGGTACAACAATGGCATTGAATATCTTTTCATTTGCTTGTTGGCCATTTGCGCATCTTCTTTGATGAAATGTTTAGTCAAGCCCTTTGCTCATTTTTGTATTGGGTTGATTGTCTTTTAGCTTTTAAGTTGTAGGAGTTCTTTATATAGTCTTGATATTAAAGCAAGCTTTTATGGAGAATACTCCCACAAGAAATTTCTACAGTAAAGTTTTTACTATACGTGACCTAGTATTTTTAAGATGTGAATAACTGCTGATTTGTTTGCCCCTTAAGTTGAAGTTTAAAGTAATTGAAACACCTTATAAGACAGCCAAATATTGTAGACAAGTGAAACAGGTCTCAACATAATTAATAGTATACTGTCTCACTGGCAATGAAAAATAGTTTCTTTACTGCAAAACAGAATTTTATTTTCTATTCTTATTCTTGAGTGCACAAGGTCTGTGGTTCGAGCTCACTAGTTGCTTCATGGGAGAAGGATGAGACTTTGTGCTCCTGTGAAGATTTAAAGCCTCAGAAACCCTATACGGGGTCACTATGAGTCAGAATTGACTCTACAGAGCTTCACAGCAGCAACAGCATTCTTATTCTTTTATTTGTTTTATCTAAAACTTTGTTCTTATGCCTTTTTAATGATTTATGATATCAGTGAGGAAAGAAATAGTACAAGGCAGTTTAATTGGCATTCATATAAACAAAATTCTTTGCTAGTCAATCGTCTGCACATCATATGATACAGTGGTAACTGGAGAGCCTGAGATAAAGAAATAGACAAGAAAAAACTACTCTACACTTACTGTATTCAAAGTCCCATGTTAAATGGCTTAGAGTTGGCATTTCAGTTAATAATCTGAACAACATGGGGGATAATGCTCTTGAAACTTGCACAAGACCACCTTTCTCTTAAGTAACTGCAGCATTCAATTTAAGGTGGCCTCTCTGTCCACCTTAAATTACTGTCTTCCCTTAGTTAGTCCAAGTCCCACCTTTCTCTTGAGTGTTCCCAGTCTCTTTCCAACTATTTCTCAGTCTCCGTTGGTAGTTTTTCTCTCTCTTTCCAATCTCTAAATTTTGGGGGTTTTCAGAGTTCAGTCTTGATGCCTATACTGTTCTTTATAAATTCTGTCCTAAGCTTGAAATACCATCTACACATATATGAGTCCTGTCACCATCCCAGGCTACTCTGATGAGCTCTTAGACATATATCTGATTGCCACTTGATACCTCTACTCAGATCTCTTTCAGGCATCTCATATCCAAACATGTACAAAGCTGAGCAATTTCTTTTCTCCCTGAAACTTTCTCCTCATCTTTCCAATCTCAATCAACTACATTATCATCTTTCTGTTTGTTCAAATCACTGCCCACCTAGCTCATGCCAAACTACTACCCACAGGCTTGTTTACATCTTTTATATCCTTGCAAAAATGCTGCTCTCAAACATTGGAACTGTGTCTTAAATGCCAATCCTGACACCTCATCTCTTAGCCTTGCTTGGTTTCTTCTTTTCCCTCAAATCTCAGCTTAAATACTACCACCACAGAGAGTCCTTCTTGACCACCGTAAATGAGTCCCCCACCCAATTTTTTGCTCATAGCATCATATTTGTTTTCTTCATAGACTTTTTTCCATTTGAAATTAAAACTTTTTATTGTAATAAATATATATATATAAGAAAGCATTTGCCTTTTCAACCTATTTTATGCATACAATTTAAGGACCTGTGTCTATCATGTCGTTCAACTACTGCCATCTTCCAGATCCAAATTTTTTCCATCACTCTTAACAAAAGCTCAGCATCCCTGTGAGAATTAAGGTGTGTGCCAATTTGGCTAGACCAGAATTCTCAGCAGATTGTCAATTAAGATGCAATCACACTACATGATGCGATTTAATATAATTTAATCACTTCCATGAGAGGAAATATCCAGTATATACAACCAGTCAATTGAAAGGAAATTTCCTTGGGGGTGTGGCCTGCTTCCATTATATGTGGATGCTCTGGTGAAGCTTGCTTGTATTTTGCAGGGTCTGGATCCTGCATCTGGCTCATTATCTGACCTCCTGTTCTTTGGACTTGAACCAGCAGCCTGCCATATTGCCTGCTGATCCTGGGAGTCATCAACAGCCTGCCATCTTACCTGCTACTTTGGATCCATTTACCTTTTCAGTCAGAAGCCTGCCATCTGACCTGCCAATCTTGGATTCATCAACCACAGAATGATTAGGAGAAGCCTGTAGTCTGACATCTAACTCACAGACTTGGAACTTGCCTCTGCAACTATGTGAGCCATTTCCTTGAGACAAACCTCTCACTCTCTGTGTAGATATACACAAGGTCAGTGGTTCAAATCCACCAGCTGATCCTCAGAAACCCTATACTATGTTTCTATGAGTCAGAACCCACTCAATGGCACTTAACAACAACAATAGATAGATGGATATAAGAAACAACAACAGAGAGAGGGCTGTAAGCTTCATTCGTTTTGCTTCTCTAGAGAACGTAGCCTAAGACAGTCACCTAAGCAATGAGTCCCCCTGTAACTGCATATTTATTGGCTTATCTGTTTATTATCGGTGTGCCCATGTAAACAATGAGGGCAGATATTGCATCTGTTTCATTTGCCACTGTAGACCTAACACCTGATACAAGATTGTTGTTGTTAAGTGCCTTCGAGTCCATTCTGACTCATAGCGACCCTGTATAGGGTTTTCGAGACTTTCAAGTCTTTGTGGAAGCTGAAAGCCTGATCTTTCTCTCACAGAAAGATGGCTTGAGCCGCAGACCTTGTGGTTTATAGTATGGTACTTATTGTATGGAGCGACTGCATTCCAGATACAAGATATTGATGAATAAATGAATGAAGCACACATAACTAGTAAACGGTAGAACTAGAATTCATGTCAGACTCCAGGATCTGCATTTTAAACTATTGTGCTGTGAGAAAAGGTCATTCATGTTCAGTAGGATTTTTGTGTGAAATTAATTTTAGTATAAAAATCTAAAATTCTTTTAAGCTTTGGTTATCTAATGACAATCTTTCAATGAAATAGAGTACTTTGGCTGACCGCTGTTCTCTAAGCCAATAGTGAGATTGCATACTATGAATTTTATACCGTGTTTAGTGTGTGTTCACTAAAATGTTCAGACAGGATCCTTTGCAATGATTGATTCTGCTCTATCAAATATTCTGTGAAGTCAAATAAAATAACTGTGGGCAAGTTACTGAACCTCTCTTGGCCATTGTTTCCCCATCTATGAAATAGAGAAATAACTATTTCATAGGATCACTGAGAGAGACTAAAGAAAATAATAGATTCAAAGCTCCCTACCACATGCTGAGTGTACAAGGTGAGTGAGCAATAAACTGTAGTTGTTTAGATTAAAAAGTCTAAATTCTTTAGTTGTCTGCAAAACTCTATTGGGTTAAACTAATTGGTCTTCTTTCACTGTTTCTAAATTCTTACATGGTCCAGATGAGCTGGATTGTAATGCCAAGGCATCAAAGGCTCATGACACAGAGAAGAACGGCACAGGGCAATGCCTCCACAGGGAGACCTTAGAAATCCAAAATCTGACTCTAAATCTGGAAGAACCAGGCTCCAATTTTCCACTGAAGTGACTCTTTCTAACTATTGCAAAACATAGCTATTGTCCCAATTTGCAGCTGCTGCCGTGATTGGGATTTCAGTTTGACTCATAAGTTTACTACATTTCCCTACTTAAGCACAACTTCATTTTACAAGAGGAATACAGCAGTGTACATCTTATTTTCTAAATTACTTTTAAAGAGAAGTTTGATTCTGTTCATTGATTCTATCTAGAACAACAACAAGAAAATAAACACTGACTTTTAATGAAGTGAATTTCTTTCTTTTCCTCTTAATTTTCTTTTTCTTTCTAGCCTTAGAGAGCCTTGTTATCTAGTGTATAGCAAGTGGCCTATTTCATGTGGTTTGTCTTGAGTCCCATTTTTCTTTAAGATCTGTTTGAGAAGACCACATATATATTTTTTTTCATTTAAACAAACTCAAAGTTTCTTATCTGTCCCTCAGGTTTTGAACGTTATCATGACAAAACTGAACAACTTGGCAGAGAAAGCCACAGAACTGCTTTTAGAACTTGGAAGCTTAATAAATGGAAATGAATGGATTTTCAACAATAGAGCCATCTAACTTGTTGTGGTTAGGTGCCATCAAGTAGGTACTGACTCATAGCAACCTTATGCACAACAGAGTGTAGTACTGCCTGGTCCTACAACAACCTCACAATCCTTATTACGTCTGAGCCCACTGATGCTGCTACTGTGTCGATCCATCTCATTGAGGGTCTTTCTCTTTTTTTCCAATCCTCCACTTTATCCTTCTCCAGGGACTTGCGCCTCCTGATAATATGTCCAAAGTATAAGAGACAAAGTCTGGCCACATTCTGGCTGTACTTCTTCCAACACAGATCTGTTTGTTTTTTTGACAGTCCATGGCATTTTCAATATTCTCCTCCAGCACCGTAACTCAAATGCATTAATTTTTCTTCCTTATTCACTGTCCAACTTTCACATGCATATGAGGTTATTAAAAATACCATGACTTGAATCAGGCACACCTTAGTCCTCAAACTGACATCTTTGCTCTTAAACACTTTAAAGAGGTCTTGTGCAGCAGATTTGCAATATATCGTTCGATTTTTTGACTGCTGCTTCCATGAGTGTTGATGGTTGATATGAGCAAAATGAAATCTTTGACAACTTCAATATTTTCTCCAGTTATGTGGATATTTATTGGTCCAGTGGTGAGGATTTTTGTTTTCTTTACATTGAGAAACTGAACAACCCATACTGAAGGCTGTGGTCTTTGATATTTAGTATTTTAAATCCTATTTGCTTTCAGCAAGCAAGATTGTATCATCTGCATATCGTTAATATTGTTAATGAGTTTTCCTCCAATCCTGATGCCACATTCTTCATCACATAATCCAGCTGCTCAGGTTATTTGTTCAGCATACAGATTGAATAAATATGGTGAAAGAATAACCATCTAATTCAGTGTTAATCAACAGTCCAGTTGTAATCAACCCACCAGCTGCTCCTCAGAAACCTTATACAGGGTCGCTATGAGTTGGAACGACTCCACAGCACTTTGCAATAACAACAGTGGTGATAGAGCACTGGACTGTTGATTACAAGGTTGGCAGTTCAAGTCCATCAGCAGCTCCTCAGAAACCCTGGTGTGGTGTTGTAGGATACTGCAGTGAACCTCAGGTCTATTTGAACTACAAGAGGTTCAAACTCACCAGCCACTCCTTGGAAACCCTATACAAGGTTGCTCTGAGTTGGAACCAACTCGTCGGCACTTAGCAATAACAATGAGTCTGAACTCACTCAACAGCACTTAACAAAAGAACAATGATAGATTTTTCTCAAAGGACACAGGATAATCATGGGGGCTCATTATGAAGAAGTTATAAGAAATTGGATACTGCATTGGTAAGAAGAGGGGCAAGAAAGTTGCACCGAGGAATTTTTCCCATTACAATATACCAGCTTGTTCTTCAAGGCTAGTAAGGGCTGTCCTGAGAGAATTTTCTTTGGGAATTCTTACCCCATCTACTCTACTGCCTAATCTTGTCCCTTCAGACTTCCTTTTGTCCTCCAGACTCTAACAACATTAAAAGGAACACAATTTAAATCCCTCTGTTGTTGTTTTTGTTGATTAGTGCTGTCGAATAGGTTCCCACTCATAGTAACCATGCAGACTGTTTCTGAGGAGCAGCTCGTGGGTTCGAACTGCCAACCTTGCAGCTAGTAGTCCAGTGCTTATCCTACAGCTATACCAGGACTCCATTATAGAATCCCGCAGGGATGCCAAACTACCATTTTGTTGTTGTTGTTAAGTACTGTAGAGTCATTTCTGACCCATAGGGACCCTGTATAGTGTTTCCAAGGAGTGGCTGGTGAACTTGAACCACTGACCTTGTTTAGTGTAGAATAAATTAGAGTCCAGAATGCTTCAGGAAAGGGTTAGAGACATGGAAAACATGTATAGATGTAGATGGAAATATGTCAAGAAACATGTGTTCCTTGTCAAAAACATGTCTGTGATTTTGTAGCAATACTTTTGATTTACTCTAGTACTTATATGTTTTGAAGAAGAAAAGCTTAAAGCTAAATACTACAAAATTTAAGAGTAATCAGAATGAGATTCTTTCTTTAGAATTCTCCTGAGGCCTCACATTTGCATATGCAAATATATGCATGTATGTAGAAATTGATTGTGACCCTAGCTGCCCTTATTGTGTGTGTGTGATTTGGGCAAAAGGAAATGGCCAAGAAAATAATTTTCAACATACTAAGGGTAAGTAGGAGCTCTGGTAGCGTACTGGTTACGAATCGGGCTGCGAACCTCAAGATCAGCAGTTTGAAACTACCAGCTGTTCCACGGGAGAAAGATGAGGCGTTCTGCTCCCGTGAAGATTTACAGCCTCGGAAACCCTGTACAGGGTCACTATGAGTTGGAACCGACTCCACGGCACATAACCACCACCACTAAGGGTAAAGTATTGGTGTTTCTTAAGTATCTTATGGATAATGTCTAAACTTTAATATGTATTTGCTCAATGGTCAAGGTAATGAGTTTGGTTTTTCATTATGAAACCATGAGTTTGTTATAGGATCTTTTGTTTGTTCCTATATATTAGTGTAGTGTTTACAAAGAGTTGTTTTATTTATTTCAATCTTTCTTCCTCAGGGAAATCCTGTTTTTATATTTCATTTCTTGGTTCTTGGTTTTAGCAGATTCTTAACTCACTGGAGTAAATTAAAAGTGTTGTTGTTTTCCTTCTTACAGTATTTCAAAATATCTCAGAATTAGAATGAAAATAATTTCCTTTACCTTCTAGCAAAGGTCTACTTAGGAGTTTTAATAGATGTGAACTCTTCTTCATTTGATATTTTGAGTGAGGAAGATAGTTCAGAGGATATCCAGTCACACTCCAGGGCGGTTGGCTTACTGAAGGATCCAAGAGAAATGAGGGCCAGGGCAGAGACTCACCCACAGACCTGACTCCATCTGTGTTCTCTCTAACACCCTCAGCTTTCTTACTTGTTTGACTCAATGAAAATGCTTTTGTCCTAGCTTCACAAACCTAAAAGTTTCTTCCATTCTTTTCATTGGATCATGTTGACATTTTTCTGGTGAGAGGGCATAACCCAGAATAGGATTGGAATAAATAATATAGGAATTGGTGAAGTGCTTGCATTTTAATTTGCCTGTACAGGTAAGAGGAACCCCACTGGTGTGATTGGGTGTTGGGTTGTTAACTGCAGGATCAGTGGCTCAAATCTATCAGCCTTTCCTTGGGAGAAGGATGAGGCAGTCTGCTCTGGAAAATATTTACAGTTTTGGAAATCTTTAAGAACCAGTTCTACTTGGTCACTATGAGTCGGAATTGACTCAATGGCAGTGAGGTTTTTATGTTTGTTTTTTTTAAAGCTCAATTAAGACAGTGATGTTGTTGAATGCTGTAGAGTTGGTTCTGACTCATGATAAACCTGTATAGAGTTTCCAAGGCTGTAAATCTTTGCGGAAGCAGAAAGCATCTTCTGTCTCTCTTAAGAGCAGTTGGTGGACTTGAACCTTTGACCTTATGGTCAGCAGTCTAGAGCTTAACCTACAGAACCCCCATGCTCCACAGGAGAATGCTTTGTCAGTGATTAGTAACTCGAGTTCATATTGTGGATGGTGGCATCTAAAGAAGCCACTTCTAAAATTAGACCCAAAGATGGGACTTTTGTGGTGGTTGATGCTGTTTCTGTGATGTTAGATCACTCACAGAATGATGTCTCTTGGTAGAATACTTGGAAATGCATCCACGCATTTCACATAATTTCATTATGAAATTTTCAAATTGCTGCATACTTTGAAGTTTTCTAGTCTCATCCTCCCAACAAAGTATGGAAAATTCTCAGAATGTAGAACTAGTTCCTGCTGGTGGAGTTATAAGGTCTCTGTGTTTGCATGAGTCTGACATGCATGCCCATATATGGCCCATCAGGAAAGTGGACTCTTCTGCTGAATTTGCATTTTTAAGGTGGTCCAAATCTGGACCAAGAAATAACATGATAAATGGAGAAAAAATGAAAGTTGTCAAAGACTTCATTTTGCTTGTATCCACAGTCAGCACTCATGGAAACAGCAGCCAAGAAATCAAATGATGTATTGCATTAGGCAAATCTGCTACAAAAGACCTCTTTCAAGTGTTAAGGAGCAAAGACAGCAGTTTGAGGACTAAGGCACACCTGACCCAAACCATGGTATTTTCAATCGCTTCATAGGCACACAAAAGTTAGACAATGACTAAGGAAGACTGTAGAATAATTGATATATTTGAATCATGGTGTTGGAGGAGAACATTAAAAGTACCACAGACTGCCAGAAGAACAAACAG
>NW_006408526.1:35007102-35034504 GCF_000296735.1 Chrysochloris asiatica | reverse complement strand
CACTAGCTGCTCCTTGGAAACCCTATACAGGGTCACTATGAGTTGGAATCGACTCAACGGCACTTAACCACAACATGTGATAGATACATGTTTCTCTAGGACTCAGATAGCCAATGCTTTCAGAACGATTTGCTTAAATAGTTTGCTTTAAACTGGTTGTTATTGTTGGATAAATTGTTCAGTGTGGTCCTGGGGGAATGTTTAAGACATGAGAGAAAAAGAAAATGTTGCTGTGGAGTTGATTTTGACGCATGGTGACCCCATGTATGTTCGAGTAGAACTCTACTCCACAGGGTTTTCAGTGGCTAGTTTTCTGGGAGTAGATCACAGGCCTTTCTTCCCAGGTGTCTCTGGGAACAACTGATGGCATCGCCCAGAAACACTGGTTTAAAACTAAGGTGGTCAGATTTTTCTCCCTTAGTTCTTGGGTTCTGCTTAACATTAACTAGTGACAATAGTTTTATGTGTGGGAAAGATAAAAGATTAAAAGTACACCTAGAAAAATGCTACCAGTTGGGAGACCACAGTAGTGTGGTTAATCATCTCTAGACTCCCTACATTTCTGCTGGTCTGAAAGGAATATTTAGAATACTTCTACTCTTCTCTCTTTGAGGTTCAAAGTAAGCATTTAGAATCTGGACCCTTTTTTAAGAGGAAAAAAATGTGCTCAGTGCTATTCACAGCTCTTTTCATTTTCTGCCTTGACTATTCTGATAGGATACCTAGGAGCTGTCACATCATCTGCGAAATCATCTTGCCCTTGTGAAATTCATTTGCCAAATTGCTTTCTGATGGGGACACTTCTATCCTTCTCTACACAGATGCAGATATTCCTTAGAAGTGCTTTACAGTCATCAATTCAAACACTCGTGGAACCTGTGACTGAAAATACACTTAGTACTCTTGATTTAAATGATCCATGTAGTTGTGTAAATTACATCTAAGATCCAGGAAGATCTGTTGCATTAAGAGTGTTTGAGGCAGGTAAAAGGAAAATATGCTACGGAACCATGCATTTTCCACCTTTAGTTGACAGATATTCAATGTGAATCTTAGCATAAAACAAAAACAACAACAAAAAAACCACCTTACTAATTCTGGGTAGATAAAGGAACCCTGGTAGCGCTGTGGGTTAGGCATCGGCCACACTGTCAGTGGTTCACACCTGCCAAAAACTGTGAGAAAGAAAGATGAGGCTGTCTGCTCCCATAAAGATTTATAGTCTTGGAAACCCTAAAAGTGTTAAAAAGCAGAGATGTTGCTTTTAGGATTAAGGTGGACCTGTCCCAAGCCATGGCATCTTCAGTTGCCTCATACACATTCAAAAATTGGACAATGAATAAGGAAGACCAAAGAAAAAGTGATGTCTTTGGATTATGGTGTTGACAAAGAATATTGAATATATACCATGGACTGTCAGAAGAACGAGGAAATCTGTCCTGGAAGATGATCAGCCAGAATGCTTCTTAGAGATGAGGATGGAGAGACTTCATCTCATGTATTTTGGACATGCTACCAAGAGGGACCTAATGAGATACATCATTTGATTCCTTGGCTGCTGCTTCCATGGTATTGATGGTGGATCTAAGCAAAGTAAAGTCTTTGACAACTTCCATTTTTTTCTCCATTTATCATGATGCTAATTGTCAGTGCAGTGGGGAGGATTTTTGTTTTCTTTACATTGAGATGCAATCCATACCGACAGCTGTGCTCTTTGATCTTCATCAGTTAAGTATTTTAATTCTTCTTCACTTTCAGCAAGCAAAGTTGTATCATCTGCATATTGAAGGTTATTAATGAGCCTTTCTTCAATCCTGAAGCCAGGTTCTTCTTCATATAATCCAGCTTCTCGGATTATTTCCTCAGCATACGTATTGGATCAGTATGGTGAAAGAATACAACCCTGGCACATACCTTTCCTAATTTTAAACCACTCGGTGTCGCCGTGTTCTGTTGGAACAACTGCCTCTTGGTTTATGTACCGGTTCCTCATGAGTACAATTAAGTATTTGGAATATTCTCCACAGTGTTGGCCATAGCTTGCCAGGATCCATACAATCTAAAACCTTTGCATAGTCAATAAGGCACAAGGAAATAAACTGTAAGGTTGATGGTTCAAATCCACCAGCCGCTCTTCGGAAAACCTATACAGGATCACCATGAGTCAGAACCGACTAGACAGCACTAAACAACAACAACAACAACAAATATCCTTATGGTATTCTCTGCTTTCAGCCAAGATTTATCTGCCATCAGCATTGATACTCCTCATGTGATGTCTTTGTCTGAATTTGACTTGAACCTCTGGCAGATCCTTATCAATGTACTGTTGTACTTGTTTTTAAATTATCTTCACCAAAATTATCTTGTATGTAATATTAATGATATTGCCCAATAATTTCCACATTCCTTTGGGTCATCTCTCTTTGGAATGGGCACAAATATGGATCTCTTCCAATCAGGTAGCTGTCTTCCACATTTCTTGGCATAGATGAGTGAGTGCCTCCAGGCAGCAAAAGTTTGTTGTAAAATATTTCAATTTGTATTCCATCAGTTCTCAGTGCCTTGTTCTTTGCCAATGCCTTCAGTACAGATTGGACATCTTCCTTCAGTACCATTGACTCTTGATCATGTGCATATTACGTTAGGCAAATCGTGATCATATATGTATTGCATTAGTCAAATCTGCTGCACAAAACCTTGTTAAAGTGTTCAAGAGCAAAGATGTCAGTTTGAGGAGTAACATGAGCCTGACCCAAGCCATGGTATTTTCAATCTCCTTATATGCATGTGAAAGCTGGACAATGTATAAGGAAGACTGTAGAAGAATTGATGCATTTGAGCTATGCTGTTGGGGAGAATAGTATAAGTGCCGTGGGCTGCTAGAAGAACAAACACATCTGTTTTGGAAGAAGTACAACCAGAATGCTCCTTAGAAGTGAAGATACTCAGACTTCATCTCTCATACTTTTTTGGACACATCATCAGGAGGGACCAGTGCCTGGGGAAGGACAGAGAAAAAGAGGAAGATCCCAATGAGATAGACTGGCACAGTAGTAGCAATAATGGGCTCAAGCAGAGCAGCCATTCTGAGGAGGGCGTAGGGCCAGGCAGTGTTTTGGTCTGCTGTACAAGGGGGCTGTACATTGTCTGAACTCTGGGTATGTTAAAATGCTTGTCCACATCCATGGCTGCTGACAACATTGAGTGTACACGTGCAATGATTCTGTCCAATAGAGATGTGGCAGTGGACTATGTGGCATATCATCTGCAAATCAGCCATGGCTCTTCCTATGAAATAATCCTCAACAGACTTGGGTTTCAAAAAGTTTGTCCCAGATGGAAGAGCATAAACAGAAGCGTTTGGACATCTGGAAACAAAGTTTGGACTGATATTCTAAGGAAGGTAAAAGTTTCTTTGAAAAACTCATTACTGATGATTAGGTATGGATTCATCATTATGAGCCTGAGAGTAAATGGCAGAGTATGGAATGGAAATATTCTCAATTGCTGATCAAGAAAAAGTACAAAAGTCAACCATCAGTTGGAAAATTGATGCTTAACAGTTTTCTGGGATTCTCAAGGGCCAGTATAGGACCACCATCAGGAAGCAGGTTCAACAATCAACAGTTCATGTTATAGTGAGATAGTCTAAACTTCTGACTGGACACAGAGGACTGCTATCCACGGACTACATTGTGATCTTGCAGGACAGTGGTTGTCCACACACCTCTGCTCACACTGTTGACACTCTGCAAAAACTTTGTTTTGAGGTGTTAAAGCATCCTCCTATAGTCCTGATCTTGCTCCATCAGCGTTTCACCTGTTTGGTCCCCTGAAAGCTGCCCTGCAAGGACAAAGATTCACCTCTGTTGAAGAAGTGAAGACAGTGGTGCATTCATAGCTCACAGCTCAGCCTAAAACATTTTTTTAAATTGAGAAGCAAGGAAATTACATCCAAAAAAAGATGCATTTATCATTTCTAAAAGTTAATTAATATAAAGTCTACAACCAGAGTGCAGATAATTTCTGACTCACTCTTATAAATAAAATTTCTGTCTCAAGGGTTCTTTGTTCTTAGCTAGCAAGCTACTATCTATTATTCTAATGAAGTCCATGGTTTGTGCAAATGGTTACCACCCTTGATTATGAACTCAGAGAATAAAGGTTCGAATCCACCCAGGAGCTCCTTGGATGAATGGCCTGGCAGTTGACTTGAAATCTCAGTCATTGAAAAACCCTGTGGAGCACAATTCTGCTCCCACAAACATGGAGTCACTATGAGTTGGGGTAGTCTTGATGGCCACTGGTTACTATTTGAATATCTCTTTAGAAGTTGAAGATTATGAAATAAACCTGTGGCCTTGATGTGGCACTGTAGGATAAACACTGGACTGCTAACCAAAAGGTCGGCAGTTCAAACCCTATACAGCAGCGCTATGAGTTGAAACCAACTCGATGGCACTTAGCAACAACAACATGCCCATGGTCACACACGTATGTGTATGTCTTTGTGGTTTTCTTCACTTGACACTTTATACCCTATAAGATCTATAACTCTGTCAAAAATGCAGCATGATTTAGGGTTGCACAATATTAAATACAGGTGGTAAAGTATTAGTTATGACAGATGCTATGTTAGCATAAGCTATTCTTTCACCTGATGGGAGAATATCTTAGTTTCAATAGTATTTCACAATCATTATGTTATGCTAACGAATAAAGTGCTAGCTAACCTAGAGGCTATATGCAAACAGTAATACTCCACAGAATGTGCATTGAGCATTCTTCCCCCGTTTGTTTCCTCAGCAAATATTATTTGATTGCCAAGATCTTTGTGGAACGATGAGTCGTTGTGTTTTATTTCTACCTTTAGAAACAGAGATCTGTCCCTCTGCCATGGCGATGTTGTCTTATATGAGAGTCATATTTCAGCAAACATAATGAAGCCATCACAAGCTGAGCCTCCCATTACTCACACCAGATCTATTACTGCTGCGCTTTACAAGCATAAGAAAGTATTTCACATTCTACCAGGGAGGGGCGGGGGGCAGACCACTAAATATTTCATGGGGTTTTCTTGGTCAGATTGTTTATTTCTCAAAATTTAAATTTTTCTCCACTGCTATTTTTGTCAACACGTTAGAGAAATAGATAGTAAGGGTAAAATTTGCATGGGATGCCAAGAGCTGGTATTTTCCTGGAACGATGCTTACAGTGTGCATAAAAATAACCCTCACGCTGTTCTCCAGAAAGCCCTTTGCCATTTGATGTGTTCTCTAAAACTATACTCTGGTAATGTTCTGCATCTAAGGTTTTTGGGCTGGTGGCTCATATGTTGATTTGTTGTTGATTAGAGCTGTCGAGTCGGTTTCCAGTCATAGCGACCCTTCCAAGGGTTTCTGAGGAGTGGCTGGTGGATTTGAACCGCCGGTCTTGCAGTTCAAACCGATCTTGTGGTCCAGTGCTTATCCTTTAGTGCCACAGTAGGACTCCCATATGGTGATTGGTGTGGGTTCAATATAGATTTTGGTTTCCTGCAAAAATAAAAAGTGAACACTAGAGGGTGCTGTTTGCTGTTCTTTTTTCACTGGTTTGTCTGCAGATGCCAGTCCATCAGGGCGCTGAAAAATACCACTGTGTTCTAACCAGGACAAAATTGCAGCGAAATTCCCCTGAGTTCTGGGAGAGAGGCTGGAGGGTGCAGAATAGGATAGATACCTAATGAATTCAGAATTAGTAAAGAAGCAATTCTTTATGTTTCCAGTTCTGCAGGATTGTCATCTTTTGATCATTGCTTAATTTCTTTGGTTGAAAGATATTTTATTAGATTTCAAGCTCTCACTAAATGTCACGTGGTTCTAAAATTAGCTATAATATTAGAGAATGTTAAACAATTAGTGCACTCAGGTTTAGAATTTTGAGTACATCACATACTACTTGTTAAGAAACTAATTATGAATTCCCAAGTGTCAGAAATGCCAGACCCCAAGGTGTTGTTTCTTTTGATATCAGACAAATATCAAGTCAACAAGATTTCTAATTAACTTCCTATATAACCTTTGCCAAGCATGTGCCTCTCCACCTCCCCCACCCCCACCCCAAGAGCAACAGAAAAAGGCAATGCATCATTTATAATATCATATGGGTTCCATCACGCATCTGTCAGTTTGTCATATTGTGGGGGCTTGTGTGTTGCTATAATGCTGGAAGCTATTGCCTCTGGTATTTCAGTGACCAGTCTGGTCACCAGTGGTGGAATGGTTTCAGAAAAACTTCCCCATTGAGACTTGGGAGAAAGGCTTGCTGGTCTACTTTTGAAAACCAACACTGCAAACCCTATGGCTCATACTACAGTTTTGTTTGATGCAGTGCTGGAAGATGGGCCTCTAGGTTGGAAAGTATTCGACAGTAACACTGAGGATTCTGACCTATCCAGGACCATGAGGACGGCATAGGACTGGGCAGCATTTTGTTCTGCTGTATATGAGGTCACCGTGAGTCAGAACCAACTCAAAGGCCAACAACAACAACATCTGGCTGGTATTTGTCTGGTGCCACTCCATGAGGAACTGTTACATTGAACATAAGAATATGATATGAAAAGAGGTGCACCGTTCTCATTTTATAGATGGGAAATTAAGGTGTTGAGGCATTGGATGATCTATGTTTAAAGCAGTGAATTCGTAGAAGAGATTTCCCAGTTCGTCTGCCTCCTAGCTAATCACCTCGGGGCCTTGTTTGCATTTAGCTCTATGGAAATATTTCTCCTTCACACAGATGTTCTTAGTTGCTGCCAAGTTGGTACTGATTCATGGCCACCTTATGTATAACACAACAACACAACAACGTGATGGTCACCTCTGCCCACTAATACTTCAATGCTTCTCTTTCTGGGTGCATGGGAAGTTCATACTTGGTGCTTTCTGCAACTTAGTTATGACTTGCTTTGGCTGGTGGAAAGTCTCCTGGCAGAAGCATGTCTGAGCTGGGTGTGAGTCTCCACGCTCTCCTATCTTGGGGTGTGACTCCAAAGCTTCTTATCAGGTCAGTAACATCAAAAGAGAATGAAACCTCCATCCCCAGGAGACAGTGAGGAGTAGAGGCCCGTTGAGTGAGCAAGAAAGAAGCCTTTGTTCTTTAGCCACTGAAGAGTCTGGGCTTCACTGCTCTGGAATCAAAACCTAACCTATCATGATGGTAGACAATATAAGGATGTCAACCTGGTTAGTAAACCAGCAGCTAAGAATAGAAATGTAGCAAGTCATGATTTAATTGTGGCCCTGCAGGATATGTGCTGGACCACAAGGTGGGTTTGAACTGCAAGGTTGGTGGTTCAAATTCACCAGCCTCTCCTTGGAAACCCTATACAGGGTTGCTATGAGTAGGAACCGATGTAATGACACTTAACAACAACATAGTTTAAAATTGAGTGATGTTTACTGACTTTGACATGAGAATCAGTAAAAAGGAGTTATTAAGGAAAAATACCATTTCTTCTTTGTATGCTTTTAGTTAAAAGTCGTCAAAGGAAATCAAGAAAAAAAAATTGCTAAGATATTATTGTGGTCAACTCATAGTCTGTTTGGTTGCAAACCTTAACTCTTAAACTGTGTAAATGGAAATGGGCCTTAGCTTATTTGAATCTGCTGATCTTGAAGTGTGAGATGTTCTAGAATCAGGAGGTTTTCATGGCAGAGAAAAGCATGTGTGTACATCTATCCTGCTGAGGAAGTAGAAAGAGAGTATCTCTCATATAGCACAAATGGGTTGATTCCCTCATTCTTCTCCACGCTCAGCATTTTCCCCAAAGGTCTTAAGATTTCCAAGCAGGAATACAGGACTGTTTTTCACCCTCTATACCAATTGTTAAGGAGCTCTGGTAGCGTAGTGGTGATGAATCAGGCTGCGAACCTCAAGGTCAGTAGTTGGAAACTACCAGCTATTCCGCAGGAGAAAGATGAGGTGTTCTGCTCTGTAAAGATTTACAGCCTCAGAAACACTGCACTGAATCGCTATGAGTCAGAACCGACTCCACGGCACATAACCACCATACCAATTGTTGGAGTCCTGGTGTGGCGCTGTGTGCTAACACACCAGATTGCAAAGTCATTCAAACTGCAAGGTCCGTGGTTCAAGCTCACCAGCTGCTCCTTGTAAACCCTATCCAGGGTGGCTATGGGTGGGAATCGATTCGACAGCACTTAACAACAGCAAATACCAATTGTCCTCTTAGCCAAATGGTATGTGTGGCTAGACTTCATTGACCCTTGCAGCAGCAGAATCCAAAGAACTGGGAGCTTGCTGCAGCCAGTCTCCAGCCCCCATCCTTAGCTGTGTCACTGTGTGATGTTGGTGTCATTGACACCGAAACTATAGGATCGCATCCATGCCACATTCAAGCATGCCATGGATGTCTGCTCAGCTCTCCACGAGTGCCCAGAAACATTTTTTTTAAGTGCCATAAACTTAAATCCAAAACAGTTTCACAATAAACCTAAAGTGGATCTTGCTTTGTTTTTAATCTTAAAAGAATAAGTACCCAAGGAATCTGCTTTAAAAAGCCACTGCTTTGTTGTTAGCTATAGTAAATGTGTGTGTGTGCGTACGCACACGCTATGTCAGAAGAGGATGCTGCCTACTTTTCTTCTACACGGCACCTTAATGCCTTGTTAATGCCCTGTAAGTACAGGAACAGTAATGTAGCAACGTGCTTAGAGCTCTGGCCCACTTAGTCCAATTGCTGCTGCTGATTTTTAAAATTTATTACCATTATTTTTAATCATAGCATTCTAATTAGTGTGCAAAACTTAACATCACTAAGAATGATTCCAGCCACCAAGTAATGAGAATACTTGAACACAAAGTTTATTTAAGCATAAAACACATTAAAAATTATTTGGTCGATTTGTTAAAGAGGAAGGATTGGACTTGAGGGGATAGAATGGGGAAGGAGTCCCCGGTCTGCAAACAATATACCCAGTGGCCAGAACGTCCCTGGAAAGGCTGAAGGGCACAGGGAACAGGTCATCATAAACAGAAGAGATATTCACGCATATCCTAGATTAGACATTTGCAAAAACCACAAAGATTCCTTAGAGGGAGCCAACCTTCTTCTTGCTGCTCTTGGTTTTGTCCCAGCAGCCCCTCTTTTTGCAAAAACCATGATGCAGAAACAGCACTGACTAGACAGATTTCTCTAGTCAGAATTTTATTCTTTACCAGGTTTTTATACGAACCAAAGTTTCTAGTGATAACTGTTTGGAAATTTTAGGCAAGAAATATAAGTTTGTCACAACTGGCTTTTTAGAAGGCCAATTGTGTCCTTAGAAGGAGTTGCTGGGAATCTCACCCATTCCCAGATCTCTGACCACTTGAGGCAGAAGGCATCACTTTGAGATGCCGCACACCTTCAAACAGGTTCTGACTTAAGGGCACACACGTTTTATCCTACAGGGAATTGAAGTAAGTAAATTACAGTACTTTATATAGCAACCTTGAGTTAATTATGAGGTCATGCCTGATTTATAGACAAAATGCCATAATGAAATCTGGGTCATGATGAGAAGAATTGTCCAAACTTGAAGTTCAATTGAAGAATTAGAGGCTGTGAAGAGAGAAGAAAATAGTAAGTCTTCTGAAAAAACAAACAAACAAACAAAAACAGTTAGCAGGAATCAGACATCTCTGTAATATTCAACTGAACAAAGGACATTACATGAATGGCCCTGGCTAAATCAGCAAAGCAGCAGAATGGATCCAACTTTTATGAGCGTCCCAGTCACCTCAGAGGGCACCCAGATGACCACAAGCAAAGCTCACTTCAAGAAACAGTCTTTGCTGGAGGCTTGTCACCCAACCACAGCTCAAGTGGACTGGGCTGGTCAGACTGAAGGCCAACAATAACTTTTATTAAAATTTGCCTTCATTTTTATGAGCAGAGAAAGGATTTAAATGATCCTGGTGTGGCACTGTGGGATAAGCACTCCACCACAAGGTTGGTTGGAATGGCAAGGTCGGCAGTTCAAATTCACCGGCTGCTCCTTAGAAACCCTATACAGAGTCACTATGAGTCAGAACCTACTTGATGGCACTTCACAACAACAGAGTTACTGGGACTCTTGGCATGGTGCTGTAGGATTAGCACTGGACTGCAAACCACAAAGTCAATGGTTCAAACCCACCAGCTGCTCCTCAGAAACCCTATACAGGGTCGCTAACCAACTCGACAGCACTTAACAACAGAGCTACTGGTGTGGGAGTGTGGTGGCTCCATGCAATAAGCATTGGACTGCAAAACACAAGGTCTGCGGTTCAAGCCCACCAGTTGTTCCATGGGAGAAAGATCAGTCTTTCTGATCCCGCAAAAATTAATCACTAGAAACCCTATACAGGGTTCCTATGAGTTGGAACAGACTTGATGGCACTTAACAAGAGTTACCGAGGAGTCCTGGTGTGGTGCTGTAGGGTAAGCACTGGACTGCTTGTTAATCACAAGGTCAGCAGTTCAAACCCATCACCTGCTCTTCAGAAACCCTAAACAGGGTCACTACGAGTCAGAACTGACTTGATGGCGTTTAACAACAACAATATCAACAGAGTTATAGGGGTGTTGCCTTCATCTTTTGTTCTTAATTTCTGGAAAACTGTTCGTAGGCAACTTTCCATGAGAGTGGGTTTCAAACATGACTCTCCTTCAGAGGGTAAAGAGTGTCCCCACTGTGCATTCTGGGAAGGGACCTCTGAGAGGCAGACGCATGTCTACCTCGGCAGCTCTTGCCATCTTCCTGCAGAGTTCCTGTCACACAGCTGCACAGAGGTCCATCCACCCGGCTGGTACAGATCTGCTCACAACCTCCATTGTCTTCACACCAGTCCAGCCCTAAGAAAGAGGAGGGGGTCAAGTGATCTATAGGCAGCTCAACTCCTCATAGCTAAGGGTGGAGAAGACAGGAAGGAAAGGCCAATGGTGGTATCTGTAAAGTCAACCAAATGAACCCTTATCCAATGTTAGTGGGAATGTGAAATGGTGCAGCCGTCTCAGAAAACAGTTCGGGCTTCTTCGTAAATGTAGGCACTACAGCTGCCATATGACCCAGCAATCCTACTCCTAGGTACTCACCTAGAAGAAGGGAAAGCAGGAACACAAACAGATACTTTACACCAATGTTCACTGCAGTACGATTCACAAAAAACAAAGTGTGCAAACAAATGTGTTATACAAGAGAGTAAGTAAAAAAAAAAAAAAATATATATATATATATATATATCTATCTACAAAATCATACAAACATTTATTAAAGAAAAATGCCAAAATGTTTCTTGATATGTTGGCTATCAACATAATCCTCCACTAGGTCTGTTCACTTCTGAAGGCAGTATGTCAATCTCTCTAACGGTCCCCTGAAAAATGCTGTGCTCTTTTCATCATAGTACCTCAGAATGGCAGTTTGAGCATCCTTGTGGGACTCAAATCATGTTCCTTTTCAATGTCCTTTGAGTGTTGGAACAAAAAAGAAATCTAAAGGGGAAATATCAGGGCTGGAAGGTGGATCGGGGTAAGGTTTCCCAATGAAATTCTCATAAACCAGCCCTTGCTGCCCTTGAAGAATGAGTATGATGAGAAAAAATTCCTTGGTTATAACTTTGCTGGTCTTGTTCTCATGAAGCAGTTCTTAATAAGCCTCTGTGCTTGTCCTGTATCCTTCAAGAAACTCTATCAAGATGACCCCTTTGGGATCTCCTTCAGTCACCATGGCCTTCTGAGGTGGACTTTCTGCCTTGACTCCATCTTTGAGGTCAACTTGGCTTTCCTTAAACCACTTGAACCATCTAAATCCTGTTGTTTTATGTGGGGCAGCATTCCCAAAAACTTGTTGCAAACTTTCAATGATTTGGGAAGATGCCCACTTGAGTTGTGTTAAAATTTGATATTAGCCCTGACTTCAAAATTGTTTTTTTTTTCATGCCACAAATTGGATCCTTTTGATCTGAGGACATTTTACTGAAAAAACTTATCTGTAGCACCCACTGATTAATTACAGAGACATGTTTAAACATGTTTAGTTTGGAATAAACCCATGCATGTCTAAACTGACAACTTAGTAGCAGCATTTTTTAACTTTCCCTCATGCCTACCATGGGATATTACTCAGTCATGAAGAGAAATGAAGTACTGATACATATATACTATGGAACGGATGAACCTTGAAAACATTATACTGAGTGAAATAAGTCAGTTACAAAAAGACAAATATTGTCTGATCCCACATGTCTGAAATATGCAAATACATTTTATTAGTGATTACCAGGGGTTGGGGAGAGGGATAAAAGGAGAGTTAGTGTTTAGGGATCACTGACTTTCTGTTAGTGGTGGTGGATTAATTTGTAAACAGATATTGGGGATAATTGCAACAATATGATGAATGTAATTATATGTAAAAAAAAAAAAATGAAACTGGAAAACATTTTGTTATGCATATTTTTACCATAATAATACCAAAACTAAAGGTAAGGAAGTCAGAATCAAGTGTGAACTCTAGGTAATAATAGTGAAAAAAAAAAAAAAAAGTAAGTGTAAAAAAGTAGGCAGTGTGGTATTCCCAGATAAGGAGACTCACAGGTTAGGTTAAATATACCCAAGAGTTCGCTGCACCTTCAAACTCCATTGTTTTCATAAGTTATGGCATGTTTTAGGGAACATACTTACTTTTTCTCCTAATAGGTCCCACTGAAATGATCTGCTCTTTGGGTTCTTTCGTATAATCTTTGGCAATCCTGGAATTTTGTGGGCAATTCTGAAAGACAGAACACCAGAGGGAAAATTTCACACAATTAAATTGATAACTTATTCTTCACCATATTTCCACCTCCAAAAGAGGCAGTGGATCCTGCCTCAAGCACTATCGCTGCTCAGATTAATTAGAACCAATGCCTTCTTGATCACTCAGCCCCTGGGACTCCAGGGTTTGTGTCGAGCAGAATTAAATATAGTCTCCACGCTCAAATTTGATTCAAAGGGCATCTCTGCCTGGCATGAGGCTTGGACATTAATGTATGCAGCATTATCTGTAAGGAGCTCTGACCATAATCACATCTTGATTCTGCAAACACAGGGTAAACATGAAGCTGAAATGTTTAGGGTTAAAGGAAGGTACTAGAGGAAGGCATGGTGAAGATATAAGCCTGGAAAGGAAGAGCTGACTGGTCTGTCTCCTAGTCCAAGCAGCCCCTGCAAACCCTCAGGCTCTGGTGTAGATCTGATATTGTTGTTAAGTGCTGTCGAGTTGGTTCCGACTCATAGAAACCCTGGAAAACCGGTATAGGGTTTCCGAAGAGCAGTTGGTGAGCTTGAACCACCAACCTTGCCATTCCAACGACCTTGTGATCCAGTGCATTAACCCACAGTGCCACACCAGGCAACACACAAACCACTAGTGATGTGAGATGCACTGGCCAGGAGTCTCCCTTGCTTTCTCTTATTGTCCCACAAAATACGACTTCACATCTGAGAATGATTCAAATTCAACCATTTCCAGGCACTCTGGTGTTGTGAAGTGCTGTCGAGTAGGTTCTGACTCATAGCTATCCTGCATAGGGTTTCCAAGGAGCAATTGGTAGATTTGAACTGCCAACTTTGTGGTTAGCAGTCCAGTGTTTATCCTACAGCACCACACCAGGCCCTTTAAAACCAGGCAGAATCTGGCATTCATGATGCCCAGGTTAGAAAATAGGAGCAGTGAGAACTAAGACTGCCATTTCATTTGGACACTCTCACTTACGATTTTGCAGGAGTATTTTTCTGAGTCACAGAGTGACACTGCGCAGTGAAGGTGGACTTCGTCGTAATCCCCGATGAACTTGAAGACAGTGACGTGAAAGCGGCAGGTTAAGGAGACACCATTCTCCTCAATGCCAATGGTGTTATCTTTAATGTTCTGACACCTACTCAGAAAAAAAACAAGTGTGATCTTTGCTTCACATTTTTTCCTCTTACACTTTAATCCTCATCTTCATTTGAAAATTCTCTATTTAGTATAAAGCCATCATAAATGCCCTTGTATAAAATGCCTCTGCTGTTGAAAATAACCTCTGGACTGTTAGGTTTTGTCATTAATTATCACTCCCTTAGGTTATCAGAGTTTGTTTTGAAAGCAGCAAACACCATCTCAAATTAGAACCTTACCTACAACCCCCAAATGAGAGATGACTGCAGGGACTGCACTCAATTTCCCAACGCCTCATTTTCTCATCCCGTCCCCTCACAGTACTGTGTTTTACTGATAACAATTTAACAAACACAAGATTAGTCCTCACTGCTCCAGTACTTGCTGCAGTTAATTATCAAGTTAGGGAGGCGCACCGATTCAAGCCCTATGGGGCAATCTTCCCAAGCATTAAAACAGGTAGGATCTGGAGCAGATGGAAGAACAGCCAAGGAGGAGCCATGGAATTGTCCTGATGGAGGTGATGGGTGCCTCCCTCAACTCCTTCTCATCCTTGTGGTGTTGAGCCAGTTGGCAATGACATCCCTGCCTCAACTCTTATGGCTTCCCAAATGTGTCACAGTCTCATGTCTGGTGTCTTTTCACATACTATTTACCCATGTAGCGGGCCTCTCTGCTCATCTTCCTAGTCATACACCTGTACGTTCTCCAACATTCGTTGACAGCTCCCTTTCTTTTATAAATGGTGGTGGTGGTGTTGGAGTCAGTTTCGACTCATAGTGACCCTGTATAGGATTTCCAAGGCTGTAAATCTTTGTTGTTGTTGTGAAGTGCCGTTGAGTTAGTTCTGACCCATAGCGACCCTGATAGGGTTTCCGAGGAGCAGCTGGTGAGCTCAAACCACCCACCTTGTAGTTCAAATGGCTTTGCAGTCTGGCGCATTAACCCACAGCACCACATCAGGACTTCTGTAAATCTTTACAGGAGCCGAAAGCCTTTTCTTTCTCCTGCAGAGCGACCGGTAGTTTCAAACTGCTATCCTTGAAGTTAGCAGCCCGACTCCTAACTACTACGCTACCAGAGCTCCTTAAATGGCCCCTAGTCATGGCCAGATTACAAAGTTTTCATGTTGCTATTATTGTTGTTTTGTTGCTGTTGTTGTTGTTAAGTGCTGTCTGTCAAGCATGCTCCAGCTCACTCATAGTAATATTGTACACAACAGAAAGAAATACTGCCTGACCCTGTGCCATCCTCACACCTGTTGTTATATTTCATCCCACTGCTGTACCACTGTGTCAATCCATCTCACTGGAGGGTCTTCCTTTTTATCATTGACCTTCCACTTTACCAAGCATCATGTCTTTCTCCAGAGACAGGTCCCTCCTACCAACATATCTAAGGTATGAGAGACAAAGGCTTGTCACCCTGGCATTCAAGGAGCATTTTGGCTGTACTTCTTTCAACACAGATTGGTTTGTTCTCCTGGTAGCCCATGGCACTTTACAATATTCTTCTCCAATACCATAATTCAAATACATTGATTCTTCTACAGTCTTCCTTAGTCATCATCCAACTTGCACATGCATATGAGGTAATCATCATGGCTTGGGTCCAGCACACCTTAGTCCTCAAACTGGTATCTTTGCTCTTGAAACACTTTAAAGAGGTCTTGTACAGTAGAGTTTCCTAATGCAATATGTCCGTTGATTTCTTGATCGCTGTTTGCACGAGTGTTGATTGTAGATCCAAGCAAAACGAAAGCTTTGAAAATTTTAATCTTTTCTTCATTTATCATGATGCTATTTTTTGATCCAGTTGTGAGGATATTTATTTTCTTTACATTGAGGTACAATCCATACCAAAGGCTGCAGAAGATGAAGATTTTCATCAGTAAGTATTGTAAGTCCTCTTCGCTTTTAGAAAGCAGGGAAAGGGATTATCACCTGCATATCATAGGTCCTTAAAGAGTCTTCCTCCAATCCTGATGTCATGTTCTTCTTCATATAATCCAGTTTCTCATATTTACTCAAAATATGGAATGTATAAATACGGTGAAAGCATACAACCCTGGAGCACACCTTTCCTGATCTTAAACTATTTAGTAGCACCCTGGTCTGTTCTAACAACTGCCTCTTGTTCTATGTACAGGTTCCTCCTGAGCACAATTGTTTGGGGATACCTATTCTTCACAAGGTTATCGAGTTTGTCACCATCTACACTAAAGGTTAGGAGCCTCTTTTCTGCCAAGGGCCATTTGGATATTTATAATGTCATTCGTGGGCCATACAAAATTATCACCTTAAAAATTAGTCTGCTAGGAAAAAACAAAAATGGCAGTCTGTTTGGCTATTCAAGAACAAGCAAGCTATTTTCTAGGGAGCCATCAAGGCAAGTAATCAAGTCCCTTCAGGACAAACCCCCCTCCAAGATTAAAACTCAAAGGGAACACACGAACAGGCATGTAAGCTCACTGGTGAACAAGTTGGTCTACATGTGAGTGGAAGTGGGGGAAAGGCAGTAATGAAGATATGGGCTGAGTTCGACCACATTCCATAGACTCCTGTCGACCTTGAGATGATGAGAGAGAGAAGAGGAAGGGCTAGTTGGTCTAAAGTTTGGGGAGACCTGGGAATTCCTGAGCCCATGGGCACTGACCTAGTTATGGAGGGCTAGATCTGAAAGTGAAGCATCCAGCTGATATGAAGTGGGGGGAAATGGACAAGAATACCCAAACTTGCAGCTTGTACCCATTTGACCTAGCTTTGATGGCTTGATGATCAAAACTCGATTAGAGAAAGATAAAGAAATGTAATAAAGGAAGCAAGTGCAAATTGCTACAATTTTATGAACTTCACCTATATTTATGGATGTAGTAGCTCAAAATACCAACCGAGCAGGAAGGAGTCTTTATGGCAAAGACCAAGTAAGTAAACCCCCTCAGTACACAGAGTTGATAGGGATGGACAACTTAGAGATTGGTGCCCTAAAATGGTGGTGGTGGTAGGGCTATAAAGGCATGAAGTGGCTGGCTTACAAGTTTTCAAGAGGGAGTTTAGTTTTAGAGTGTGTGAGGGACGGTAGACTCCCCACTGAATAGTTTTCATCTTCTCTAGATGGGTCTGGTGAAATGAGATGGGAATAAGATTCTTTTGTTTCAATATTGAGTAATTGTTACCATGACTAATTGTGATTGTCACAACTGTAAAGGTAGAAGTTGTGTAACATAAAGGGGGGAGTAGTTAATCTTAACATTCCAGAAATAGAGGATCCTAGGACCATCAAGAGAGAAGAGCATGAGCACAACATAGGAACCCAACCAGAGAAGCAGCAACATCAGAGACGGAGGCAGAGGTGATGGCATGGAGAGATAGAGCAGCTGAGGACTTTAGACTCATAGGAAGAGAAAGGCTGTGTGCTGGTAGCCAGGAGGTTGGCTTGCAGAATGTGCCCTATGGTTGTTTTAACAATTATATATAAATATTTTTAAATAGCCAAAAGGTAGAAGCAACCTAAATGCCTATCAACTGATGAATGGATATGTAAAATGTGGCACACATATACAATGGAATACTACTCAACTAAAAGGAGTCCTGGTAGTATAGTGGTTACAAATCGGGCTGAGAATCACAAGGTCAGCAGTTCGAAGCTACCAGCTGGTCCGTAGGAGAAAGATGAGGCTTTCTGCTCCAGTAGACAGCCTCGGAAACCTTGTACAGGATCACTATGGGTCAGAATCGACTCCATGGCACATAACCACCACCACCAGTAGGAGAAATGAGAGCTTGAAGACCTGCTGAGTAAAATAAGCCAATCACAAATGGACAAATATTGTATGACCTCACTTATATAAAAAGACCAAAAAAAGGTGAATGTATCGAGACCAGAGTTTATTAGTGGTGACCAGGATGGGAAGGAGAAAGGGAGGAAAGGGGTATTAATAATCATGGAAAACATCACATTGATTAAGGGTTACACAGCAATTATTGCAATTGCTGTCAATAAATTATACACCAACAAAAAGTTGAATTGGCAAAAGTTGTGTGATAAAAATATTTACAGCAATAAAAAGAGTAGCTACTGAGGCTGCTTATGTACAACCAAACACTTCATGGGATTTGGTTTCTTGGCTTAAAAGTTTAGGGTTTCATTGATTATCCCAGTTAATTGTCCTAATAATGTGTTTAGTACTTATGTTCCATCTCCCAGTTCATTTCAAAGGGTCTTAAATGCTTGCAAGTGGCCATCCAAGGTACAACAATTGGCAGTATTCACCAGAGACGAGAGAAAAAGGTGAATCAGGAATAGAAGGAGGATACGGAATATGTGGCTAATCACCTGCAAGAGCAACTGCCTCCTTTGCCATGAAACCAAAAGCACTACAATGACAATGGCCTGGCATATGAAGAAAAAATGTGAAGTGACTTGCATGTCTCCAGACTTCTAAGTCACTATGAAAGCTGGTGCCATATCTGTCCTCCCATATCCAGGGAGGAATAACTGAGCCCGCACAACACTGATGTGGCCCATTTTGAAACTCATTCCTTCTGGGCTTTCACAGAGGGTTTCACTGCACTGAACATCAATTTTGCCACAAGTTCACTGGACAAACAAATACCACATCCCTACATGAAAGGTCAGGACTGACGAATTAAAATTCTCCCACAAGATGAAAACACATCACACTCAAAAATAGCTTCACTTGTAGGCCTGAATTCAGACCCTGGGGTGAACTGAGATTTATGAACGTGCTTGCTAATTCGCTCTCTTTCTCAAGGTCAAGTCTATTAAATACCATTTTTAAAATGCTAAATGCCACGGTGTTCTTCAAAGGAGTCAGAAGCCCTAAAATCTGGGCTTGCATTTCTATTGTGGGTCAGATGCTAGCCCTTTTGCTTTGGGAAATGACTAATAAGGCAAGATAAAACATGGAGACTTGAACCCAACTTCCTAGACACCTCAGTAGCCATCAAGTTCTTCCCTTCACTGGTTCACAAAGACCAATACTCTTTGGAAGAAAATTCCACAACTCACATACCATTCCTACTAAGGCAGCCAGTGTGTCTGGTCCCTACAGAAATTCTTTCTCTGCCCTTTACTAGTTGGGTGGTCTTGGGTGAGTTGTGTGCCTAATAATTGTGTGAATATGAATTGTTGGCATGCTCAAAACTATACCCTTCTTCTTTGGGAGATCCATTCCTCTTCTCCTCAGCCATAAAGCTAGGGTGCTGGCAGTATTAGTTGCCATTGAGTCAATTCTAGGGGGCGCCAAGTGCTACCAAGGTTGTAACCTTTCAGAAGCGGATCAGCAAGCCTTACTTCTGCGACATCTCTGGGTGTGTCTGCGGTAACTTTCAGTTAATAGTGCAGAACTTAACTATTTGTACCACCCAAAGACCCCTAAAGCTCAGGTGGTTGTTGTTATTAAGTGCTTCGAATAGGTTCAGACTCTATGAACACTAGAACTAAACACTGCCTGGTTCTGAGACATCCTCACAACTGTTGCTACGTTTGAGCCCCTTATTGCTGCCACTGTGTCAGTCCATCTTGTTGGGGGTCTTCCTCTTTTTCGATGACCCTCCACTTCTCCAAGCATGATGTCCTTCTCCAGAGACTAGCCTCTCCTGACAATATGTCCAAAATACATGAAATGAAGTCTCATCCATTGTCACTTCTAAAGAGCATTCTTGCTGTACCTCTTCCATTATAGATTTGTTTGTTTTTATGACTATGTATGGTATTTTATGGAGTCCTGGTGTGGTGCTGGGCTACCAAATCAGTTTGAAACACAAGGCCGGTGATTCAATTCACCAACCACTCCTCAGAAACTCTATACAGGGTTGCCGTGAGTTGGAACAGACTCGACGGCATTTGACAACAACATGGTACTTTCAATATTTTTCACCAACACCATAATTCAAATGCATCCATTCTTCTCCAGTCTCTGTTACTCACTGTCCAGCATATGAGGTTATTGAAAATACCATGGGTCGGGTCAAACGCACCTTAGTCCTCAAACTGACATCTTTGCTCTTGAATACTTTAAAGAGGTCTTTTGCAACAGATTTGCCTAATGCAATACATTGTTTGATTTCTAGACTGCTGCCTCCAGGAATATTGATTGTGGATCCAAGCAAAATTAAATCTTTGACAGCTTCAATCTTTTCTCCATTTATCATAGCTCAGGTGGAGGCTGTTAATTACAATATCCATGGCACATGGATACAGCAGTAAGAACATTTCCTTCCATGATTTGGTTTGTAAAAATTAAATACCTTGATTTTGCTTAAGTTACCTGGCTTGGTCTCGACCACTTATACTTGTAAGAATTCTGGTTAATTCAGCTATCTGCTTTAAGAATTATTGTACTGGAATAAATGATGGAAAAGTTATAAAATTAGATTATGGTAATGGTAGCATTCCTCTATAAATCTACAAAAATCACTGAATTTTATACTTAAAGCAATTATTGTAATTCTTAAAAACAATTACTGTAAAATCTGTGATAACATGTGTAAACAGCCTTATGTATCAATGTTTGAAGAAAATAAAGATAATAATTAGTATTGTCTTTTCTTCTCTTTTGTTCATTCATTCGATAATTTTTACTGAGTAACTACGATGCTTTAGGAAATATATTAGGTGCTGAGCATATTGTAAAAAACAAAAACAATAGTTGTTGCAAAGTCGACTTCCACTCATGGTGAGCCCATGAGGTTCAGAGTAGAATGGTGCTCCATAAGGTTCTCAATGGCTGCTTTTTTTAGAAGTAGATATCCAAACTCTTCTTCTGAGATGACTCTGGGTGGATTCAAACTTTCAACCTTTCAGGTAGCAGTACAGCATCTTCATGATATGTACCACCCAGGGACTCCACTGGGCATGCAAACACCAGTGCTCATGGAACTCAAAGATTATGATTCTGATTTCTTTTTTGATATCAAGAGATGTCATATTCACCAACTTGTAGTTATTCTTATTATATTCTTCCTTTTGCATATGCTCCACATTCCCTTCAGTTGAAACCCAAAGTAGGCAGAATCCCCTATTATCACACTAAGAATGAAGCTTCTTGTAATTAACATCACCAGGACTTGAGGGTCTACTAGTAGTCTCATGAAGCCTCAGCCTTCTCATCTGTAAAATGGGTGTGTGTTTGTGTGCTGTGGAGTCGGTTCCAACTCATAGAGACTCTGTATAGGGTTTCTGAGGTCGTAAATCTTTATGGGAGCCGAAAGTCTTCTCTTTTTCCCATGGAACGACTGATAGTTTCTAACTGCTGACCGTGAGATTAGAAGCCCGACACATGACCACTACACTACCAGAGCTCCTTATCTGTAAAATACGGCTCATGATACCTGTGACTCATATGCTGTTGTGAGAATTACATGTTGGTCCTTGAAGCTATTGGCAAATATTAGTTCCCATTCCCTTCCCTAAAAACTGGTACAATGTAGGTGAATATTATACAAAAGGCTCTGAGATGGCCTTGTAGTAGAAGGCTACTCACCCTCCTTCAATGATGAAGTATCGGAGCTTATCATTACTGTCACGGGACGGGGTGGCATAGCATTTGTTCAGCGTTAGGATCAAATGTGTGGAGTCAGCTCCAACCACAAAGACCCCCACGTACAACACATCGCGTGTTGTCAGCACTACTTCACCCTGGCGGTAAGGATGTTTGTAGGAGGCATTTTTATAGAGAGCCATCTTGGTAGTGAAGCTGCCTTCTTGTGTTGGAACTGTCAAGTTAATGACACTGAGAAGGAAATAATCATAAGACATGGGACCTCAAACAAATGCATTGATTCAATTACCTACCATTTTTTTTTATACTGAAAATGCAGAAGAAAGGCAAAACAGCAGAAAGTAGTAAAAGCTAAGGCTGCCCCATTCAATATTGTTGTTTCTAAGTGCTGTCAAGTTGGTACCGACTCACAGCCATCCTGTATAAGGTTTCCGAGGCTGTAAATTTATGCGGGAGCAAAAAGCCTCATCATTTTTCCACAGAGTGGCTGGTGGGCTTGAACTGCTGACCTTGTGGTTTGCAGTCCAGTATTTACCGTACAGAGCCACCACATTCCCTACCTTGCCCAATATGGTAGTCATTTAAATTTAAATTAAATAAAACTAAAAATTCAGTTTCTCAACTCCAATATGCACATTTTAAATGTTCAATAGTTACCTGTAGCCATGGCATTGGATATTGTATACATGGGTCATTTCTATCATCTTAGTGAGTTCTATTGAACATTGCTTTTCTAAGGCTTTAAAGTTCAGGAAAAATGAATCTTTTTTTTTTTTTGCGTAGTGCCTCAAAGACAAATGCTAGCAACTTTTTATTACATTAACCTTACCTATCAAAGAAAAGACAAAGTGATGTACAAAGCCCATGAGATCCTTTACCTTAGCATAGGTTTCACAACAGAATCTAAGGAGATCTTGATATCGAGCTCATAAGCACATGAAAATTCCACATTGATCGTCCGGTCCCTGGTGATGATGTTGCCAGTGTTGTTGGCACTTTCGATCCAGATTGTGTTTTTATACATGATATGAGTGCCATTGGACTGCAGAGCAAAGAGAGGTTAGAAATCATTAAATCTGGGAGTGAGGATATGACTTGCATTCCAAGTCCTCAGCCCTGCAAGAGGAGAAATGGCTTCATTCCATACATAACCCAGAGGCTAACATAAATCAGTGTGAAGCTGGTCTCAGCATTTATTTGAGGGAAAAAGTATTACAATAGATGCCAATAGCACCCTTCAGTCTGATAACCTTGAATGCCCGTGGAGGGTGATTTCATGTGCCACTGAATTCTAAGTACAACCAGCCCTCAGTCATCTGTGGAAACACAAGCTGGGCACAGCATGAGGGATTGCCACCATAAGGGAGTAGAAGTCTTCGTTCTCAGTCCTTCATTCAAAACCAGTCTTCTGCCCAGTCTGTTACCAGACATGCCTACAAGTACCAATAGGAACAAATGCAAGCTTCACTTCTTAACTCTTTTTATCCTTTGGTAAAAGTGTAAATGAACATTGATGAATAAAAGACTGGGAAGGAGCAAGATGCTTTGTTCCCCTATAAATTGGATTGTTGTTGTCGTGAAGTGCCATCGAGTCAGTTCTGACCCATAGCAACCCTGTACAGGATTTCCTAGGAGCAGCTGGTGAGCTTGAACTGCCGACCCTGTGGTTCAAACTGACTTTGCAGTCCAGCGCATTAACCCACAGCGCCATACCAGGACTCCATAAATTGGATAATCAGACACTAATACAGTTGAGCTCTTGCTAGACTTCTGCAGCCAAGTGCTACATGGTATCTGGGACACTCTCCCCACACCTCAAGAGAGCTGAATCCAGCTGTGTTTACCTGGAAGAACAAAAGAAACATAAAATCACATAACAAAAATGTTGCCAACCTTCTTTAGAAGTGGGACCAGGTATTTCAAACACCAAGTTTCGAGCTGTCTTAAAGTCGTTTGAAGAAGAAAATATGTACACATAGACATGTAGGGCAAATGGTGACAACAGAGCAAATTAAGGGGAAAGAACACTTCCCTTATGTAGTCTCACTCTAATCGACCACTTAGCGACCAGGGTTGTTACCTTGGCTGCCTTTCATATCATGCGTGCCTTGCAGCCTGTCGCAGAGCATGTTTCCAAATAGCAAATGTGCAAACACCAGGAGTTCTCACTACCTCTATCAGGTGTCCTTCCCGGTTCCACATCCTCACCTGCACGATGTTCCCACAATTCCCTTTGGTATTGTTGATCTGGAAGGAGATGAAATCTTCGCCCTCAATGCCGGTGCACTGCCTGTCATTGATCCTCACGCCCTCCCTCTCAAAGCCGAGCTGGAAGAGTTTGCACTTAGATATGGACACTTCCATCTGGGCTGCCTTGCAGGTCACCTCTGCATCGATAATGTCGTGTGAGTCTGTGGGGGACAGTTAGGATGAAAATCAAGTCAATGGGAGTTAGTCTGGTTGTGGGCATGGGACAAGACAACCCATTATAACTCTCTAAGGGTCTTGACTCAAGGGTTGTAACATTTCTGATAAAGAATGGATCACACTGAATGAGCACATGAATTTAATAAAAGAAAATATATGGCCATCGGGAGAACCTTTAGAGCAGGGATGGGGAACCTTTATCTTGCCAAGGGCCATTTGAATATTTATAATATCATTCGCAGACCATACAACATTATCAATTTAAATATTAGCCTGCTATATTTGGCCAAACATTTAATTAACTCACCCCTAATGTGATGGCTGAAACTGCTTTTGCCTTGGCAAGACCAGACCAAATGATTATGCGGGGCTTATTGGTTATGAATAGGGCCGCAAACCTTAAGGTCAGCAGTTTGAAACTTCCAGCTGCTCCGAGGGAGAAAGATGAGGCTTTCTGCTCCCATAAAGATTTACAGCCTCAGAAACCCTGTACAGGGTCGCTGTGGGTCGGAATCGACTCCATGGCACATAACAACAACAACAACATAGTTCACAGGGTGGACATTCCTCACCCCTACTTTAGAGGATGAAGATGCTAATAAGTTGCCTTTTGTCTTTCTTTATAAACACAGGCCTTTCTCCCTCCTCCCCTGACTTTGGTAGCAGTACCACTCAAAGTAGTTACTTCTATTAGCTACCAAACCCAAACCTGCACATTGTGGCTAAAGTATATATCCCCAAGTGGCCAGGCCACACCCAAAGCCCCTGCTGGACCCAGCTCAGCAAGAACCTCCCAAGTGATTCCCACGAGAACACAAGAAACTCTTACTTTTTGACATAGCGAGGCACAACTGACATTTGCTCTGAGAATATAAACACAAGTTAATAAGTATGACAGAAACAGACAGACGCATTTTTATCTGCTTAGGTGAAGCCCTTGAACAGCACATGACGTCTCTGCCTATGGAGCTTTCTAGTCAATTAGGTTTTCATTCTCTAATGATGCTAAATTTAGCCCCTACGTTCTGAGTTTCTTGGTTCAGTAAGGACAGCCTGCAGAGTAGCTGGAGGCAAAACAACTCCCTGACCGACTCACCATCACCAGTGGAGTGGTCCAGCTGCAAGGCCACTGGTACCTTCAGAGAGCTCTATAATTAGAGTGAAGCCTGGAGGGCCAGTCACTTGCTGCTTATTTCAAACCTTAAAGTTCCATCTTCTGGGCCAAAACACTTTGGACTAGGTATGGTTGGCTTTAAATGAGTCTTAAGAAGGCACCTGATTCGCTCCTCCCACTTCTTTCATGTTTGTGTCAAAGCACCTTACTTCACAGTGAGTCCCAAAGATCAACTGATCTCTGATGTTGAATGTAACTTCAGATGGAACTACATGACTTCGTTCATGTACAGATCTGTGTTTTATCATTTATTGAAGAAAAGGGTGTAGTTACAAGGAAATGAACATTAGTCTAATTTGAAGTGGTTGGATTGCTTCCTTGTTCTACTTAAATGATTGTGAGGCCCTAGTATTTGGACTTCTAAAATGCTGTGTGGAGTGTGTCGTGATCCATCTGGGCACTTCCCCATGCCTGACTGGCCTCTGGTATTGGGTCAATCAGGGTGGGAGGTGGCAGTCCTCACTCACTATTTCCATAGGGAGGGGGTTCGATGCAACCGCACAGTTCTCCCCCGTTGTCCAGCTCGCAGGTCCGGTTGGGACAGTCCGCCCCCATGCAGGGATCTTCAACCACTCCTGCTAAAAAAGGAAACCAAACAGAAACACACACAACTTGATTTTCACACCCATCACGGTAGCATCTGCTTACAGTCTGGACTTGCCACTCTAATCAAACTGGAAACGATCAGGATGGCAGCCGCAAATTAACAGACAGTGCGCGTGCCATCTTCCAGAAAATAATGACAACAGCTAGCAATGGGGCGCTCACTATGGAATAGGTACTGTGCTTCAGAATTTGTGAGAATGATCTCATGTACTTCACACAGACACTCTGTGGGGTCAGTGTTAGAATCCCCATTTTACAGCTGACACTCACAGCGCTGTGGGTTAATGCGCTGTACTGCAAAGTCTGTTTGAATCGCAAGTTGAGTGGTTCAAGCTCACCAGTCACTCCTTAGAAACCCTATACAGGGTCGCTGTGGGTCGGAATCAACTCGATGGCACTCAACAACACTCAACAACAGTAACAACTTACAGGTGAGGACAGGGTACACAGAGACTCTTAACTGCCAAGATGAATGTCCATTACGGTGCCTACTCCACTAAACTCCTAGCATTTACATCTTTATAGCAAGAGTAGGGGCCAAATGACTTAACTCTATTTCTAGCACCCAGTTAGCTCATGTTGCTGTTGTTAACCCATGCTTTTGAATCATGTTGTTGGAATCGTGTATTGAAAGTGCCATGGGCTGCCCAAAGAACCAATAGATCCGTTTTGGAAGAAGTGCAGCCAGAGTGCTTCTTGGAGGCCAAGATGGCCAAACTTCATCCCTCATACTTAGGACATATTGCCGGGAGGGCCCAGTCATGAGGACAATAGAGCTGCCTGGTCCTGCATTAGCCCCGTGATTGGATGAGGATCTGGCCATTACGATTCACTGGGTTTTCATTGGCTGAATTTTGGGAGCTGATTGACAGGCCTTTCTTCCTAATCCATCTGAGTCTGGAAGCTCCACTGAAACCTATTCAGGCTCACAGCAACACATAAGCCTCCATGGACCGACAGGTGGTGCACTGAGGTGCACTGGCCGGGAGTCAAACCTGAGTATCCTGTATGGAAGGCAAGAATTCTTCTATTGAATGAACCACCAGTACATCATACTGTTCTCCTGGGTGGTTTTCATGTTTATGGTCATCAATTCCTGGTCAGTGCACTTCACGCTTAGCCACTTGTCTGTCATGGAGGCTTATGCATTGCTACGAGGCAGAATAGGGTTCAGTGGAGCTTGTGGACTAAGACAGATTAGAAAAAGAGGCCTGATCATCTATTTCCAAAAATTAGCCAAGGAAAGTCCTCTGGATAACAACAGAGAGATCGGCAATTGATCCTGACTGTTGCGCATGGGGGTTGCCAGGAGTTGCGGGCCGACAACAGTGGATAAAAACAAAGAGACTTAAAGAAATAAAGTGCTGAGCTATACCCCACAGGAAGACAAAATCTCATTTACAAACATGTGGGTCTACCTGCTAATTGGCAAACAAGACCTGCCTTTATACAGAGGGAAAGTTTTGAGGTTAAGAAAATCAAAACTAATATTGTTGTTAAAGTGCCATTGAGTCAGTTCTGATTCACAGTGACCCTTTATCGGGTTTCCAAGGAGCAACTTATGGGTTTGAACCACCAACCTTGTAGTTAACAGCCCAGTGCTGGTCCTACAGTGCCATACCAGGACTCCAAAACTAATGTATATATTGTTGATTGTTGTTGTTGTTAAGTGTCATCGAGTCATTTCCGACTCATAGGAACTCTGTGTAGGGTTTCCAAGGAGT
>NW_006408526.1:34970358-35006866 GCF_000296735.1 Chrysochloris asiatica | reverse complement strand
TTCCAACAGAGATAAGTAATTTAGTTATTAATTAACTAATTCTAAATTCACTGAATGCTTATGTTAATTAACTACATTGTTTTTAGACTCAAGTATATTCCTACAAATGTTAAGTTTACTAGTCTTGGAATGGGCCTGTTTTCATTGATACCTGTATACATATGGGGTTAGAGTTGTGTGTAGGGAACATATAAATACTCTGTTGGTCATAGTGTCACTAATGAAATAGACTGACCATTTATATATATGGACACACATATACATATATGAGAAATTTTATCTGCTTATATACATTTATGAGAGTCCTGGTGTGGTGCTGTGGGTTAAGGAGTTGGACTGCAGATTTGGTTTGAATCACAAGGTCGGCCATTTAAGCTCACCAGCCGCTCCTCAGAAACCCTATACAGGGTCGCTATGGGTCAGAACCAACTTGAAAGCACTTAACAACAACAACTACACTTACATTTTCTCATCTATTTGATTGACAGTTAGACAATGAACAACTAGAGTAATGGAAATACAAATAAAAATCATTTTCTTACTGAAAAAAATAATAAAAGCATCTATATAGGTGACACTGTAGGATAAACACTGGACTATTAACCGCAGAGTTGGAGGTTCAAACCCACAAGCCACTCCTTGAAAACCCTATACAGGCCACTATGAGTCAGAATCAACTCCACAACACTGAACAAAAACAACAATACAAATCCTTATTTTACCCACTAATTTTCATACATATGATTATATGATTCCAAACAGGTTTCACAGGAGCTTTCGTACTACAACAGATGAAGCAGAAAGGCCTGCCAATCTACTTCAGAAAATCTGTGAAAAACCACACAGATTACAACAGTCTGATCCAAAACCACTCATGGGATGAGCGGGAACAGCAATATTTCATTTGTGTTATGCACAGGGTCACCGTGAGTCAGGATCAACTCAACATCAGCTAATAACAACCACTTTATAAATCGAATGTAGCTTTCTTCCAACCGAAGCAGACAAAGCCAGCTAAATTCCAACTCAATTTGCCACTTCCCATGGACCCTCCCTTTGTGATGTGTCCCTGACCATGTTTCAAGAACTGACTTTGAAAATTGAAATCACTCAGGGGTATCCCTCTACCTTGTAAGTTTCTAAACTGGAGCTCCTCCAACCCACGGAATCTAATCTTCCTAAGTTTGGGTCCACAGAAACGCCCCTCACCAACATCTCTGCTGAGGCTCTCTACTCTCAACACCTCAGTCCTATGAGCAGATTTATGAGTAAACATGGTCCCATCTTACAAACACCCCCTGAAGAGCTGTTCTTTTCATTGTGGAAGAACCCGCAGAAATAAAATAATTCTCTTACAGCAATTCTCCTTGTCAATCCACTCAGTGCTGAGGATACCAAAAGAGCGGCAGGCCTCCCCATAGGCCGCCAGGGACCCGCACAACTGGAACTTCTTGTGGTTGTAGCAGCCATCCAAGTAACAGGACTCGTAGAACGGAAGTGGGTTGAGAAGCCCGTAGCAGGGCTGGAAGAAACCCTTCATGTCTGTGAGTTTCAGGCAGTAGCCATCACCCTGCATCTTCTGGATGTGCACGTTGTCACACATGGCCGCATATTGTGAAAACTGCAGCTCGTTGCAGCTGGGGGCAAGAGGTGTGGTCAGCAAAACAACACACTGAGATCTTTGCGATCCAGCACTGAGGAGTAGAGGAAAGCCTGTCTTCTCCTGAGTTACTTCTCCATCCCAACCCAAGTGGACAACTGGTCAAGGCTTCTCAGCCTAGGCACACTCTTCTTTTCATTGAGGGTTAGGTGACGTGAAAGTTTAAAGTCATACCATCCAAACCCAGCTCCTTCCTCTGCAACTTAAAGAATTACTGGGCCCTCTGATTTGTGTCATCTAAACTCCAAAGTTGTTTGGTCAAACTCTTGGCAGGGAGAAGGGCAATATTCTGAACAGTGCATTCCTTACTAACAACTCCCATGCATTTGGTGGGATTTGGGCCACCGAGCCTAGTGACATGAATGACTTGTATACCCTTACCTCTTCTGCATGCCATTGGTTTTCCAGCTCTGGGCCAGCACCACACTGCTCACCACCGGCTTCCCCCGCAAGGTCACATAGTCATCAGTCAAGTCCCCATTGAAGTTGCCACAGAGGCCGCATACTTTGTTCTGCAGCCTCTCACTAATGCTGATTTTAATTACATTGAAACCATTGTAGTAGATCTGGATGTCAGGGCTGGTATCGATCACCAGAAACCCCTCACTGCTGTAGATTTTGGTGGCCAAGCCAGTTATAAATGGAACACTCACTTGTGTGCCATTCACCTATTGGGGGGAAAAAGAAAGGAAGTAAATTACTCTACGGCAGGGTAGCAGCAAACTTTTTCTGTAAAGATCCTGAGTAAACATTTGTGGCTTTGCGGGTCACGTGATCTGTTGTAACTACTCAGCTCTGTCCTTGTAGCAAGAAAGCAGCCATCGACAATAGGAAAATAAATGAGTGTGGCTGTCTTCCAGTGAAGCTTTATATACAAAAACAGGCAGTCAGCGGATTTGACTGCAGGCTGTAGTTTGTCGACCCTTGCCCTAGAGTATAAGAGCAGTCACTTGTCTTACTGTCCACAGTTCCTCTGAAGCAAGCAAAAGATGGAAGCAGAATGCATGGGGAGAAATTAAGAAAAGTATAACCCACAATGAATGACAGGATTTTTGTGTAAAACTTTCCCAGGATAAATCTGTTACCAAAAATGAAATCCCAATCTTGTGCTAAGGAGCCTAGCACAGTAGAAAATGAATCCAGGGATCACTGCCATGTTTATTGTTTTCTTGCTTATTACATTCAAACCAGAAGTACCCCACCCCAGAGGTCCTATAGGCAAAAAGAATTTTCTACATTTGTCATTTCCCTGCTTTGTACTGTTTTCTTTTCTTAGCTCTTGGGAAAGAATATAACATGCTTTTCCTGTACTTACAAAATAGATTTTTTTCCCCCAGGCTATTAGTTACTTTTGATCCTTATAAGAAAGGAGAAACCCTTTTGCAAAATATGATTTTGCTTAGCTTGGGGTATGTGATTCAGCAACAACATCAGCTTTCCTCTTTCAGGCAAGTGTTTTACCTTGGAGCTCCTAGACTCTGGGCTCAGGTAGTTGTGTCTATGTGGATCCACTGGCAAAAGGAAGTGGAATGTCAAAAACAACACCAGCGTTCATTGAAATTAAAAACAAGTATTTAAATCCAAATTCTTCCTTTTAAGTTTGCAAAAATACTGCCAGTGTTTTTCCTAACACCGGAGACTAAGCTGTTTGATGATTCTCAAATATACATTCAGTGACTGATTAGCTGAGCCAATGGTGGGAAGCAGATACACACAATAATATCAATTCCAAAAAAAGTCTGTAGATATGTCCTTGGTCTAATGTCTCTCCCTATCTGTGCTCACAGCGTTGGGGACCTGCTCTGAGCAATGTGCTTTAATCAAAGAGCTCTGCGCCATGGCCCATAGTGCATCAGAGCAAAGGATCTTTTAAATGGAAGAGGGTAGGAATCCAAGTCGAAGAGCCATGTCAGTTCTAGTGGGTGAATCTTACAATTGTACATTTTGAATGTAAACATATAAGATTCACAACCACCACCCATTTGTCAGTTTGTTGTACTGTGGTGGCCTACGTATTGCTGTGATGCTTGGAGCTATGCCACCAGTATTTTAAATACCAGCAGGGTCACTCATGAGGGACAGGTTTCAATGGAGCTTCCTGACTAAGACTAGAAAGCAGAATGCCTGGTAATCTACTTCCAAAAATTAGCCAATGAAACCCCTCCGGATCACAACAGAATATTACCCAATATTGTGTTAGAAGAGGAGTCCTTAGGTTGGAAGGTACTCAAAACACTTAGTGGTTACAACACTGGACTTGAGCAGGTCACGGTTCATGGGGACAGCACAGGACTGGGTCACCATGCATCAGAGCCAACGTGATGACAGCTAACAACAACAGCAAGATTCACAAGAAACCAAATAGTGATACAAACTGGGCAACAGGCCTATGGAACAGCAGATCTGAGAGAAATTCACCATATCAGTCTCTTGTTGTCTCATATCAGTCTCATATAAGTCCATTACGGGGCCTTCTGATAGTAGAGAATGCTCCATTTATAGGCAAATTCTTGCATTCTCTTAGCTGGCAGAAAGGTAAATGCAGCAGGAAAGCATGGCAGAGGATGAAGGGGCAGGCCTTCAGTACAGGAGAGCAGAACTAAGAATGTTGTTAGAGGTTCTTAAAATAGTGAACAAAAAAAAAAGATGCATTTTGTAAATGAATCCAGAGTAAAAGCTGGTTTATTTACCAATTGACCATGGAAACTCCATTCTAAGTATGGCCTGACAGTTTGTAAATTTACTGCCAGGACTTGGACATTGGCTACCCAAAATGAAGGGGGTGGTGGTGCTACAAAGGCAAGAAGTGACTGGCTTATAAGCTTTCAAGCTATAAGCCAGAGCCAGGGGGCATGGAAGAAGGCAGAATCTCCAGTGAGTACTATCCAATCTGTCTAGGCAGAGCTGATGAAATGAAATGCAGATGGGTCTCTTGTGATACAATAGTGAATAATTGTTATCAGGACTGATTGTGAGGGTTGGAAATGTAAAGGTAGATGTTTTATAGCAAGGAAGGGAGTGATTAACTTTCCAGTCTAGGATCAGAGGTCCCTAGGACCATCAATGGAGAAGAGCCAAGAGCGGGACCCTACCCAGAGAAGCAGCAATACCTGAGATGGAGGCAGAGACGATGACGTGGAGCGATGGAGCAGGTGGGGACTTTAGATCCAGTGAGGGAGAGCAACTGTGTGCTGAAGACTGGGGGGTGGGGGGGTAGTGTAGGGGGCAGGCTTGCAGGGTATACCCTTTGGTTGGTTGATGATGCATGGAGGGGATTGTAACCATGGCAATGAAATGATATACGATAGAATAAATGTAAAACTAATGTTCTCCCATGTAAACTATCATATAATTCACAATAAAACATTTTAAAAAAACCATAAACGTTTACTGCCAGGCCTTGGGAATCATCAGCAAGGACTAAATGGGCCGTTCCTACTCTTGTAAGACTTGTTAAACTTTCATTCTTTAAAATATGATCACTTGTGTTGATACGGATGGGCAACTTAGACATTGGCTACCTAAAATGGGGGGGCCTGTAAAGGCATGAAGTGATTGGCTTACAAGTTTTCAAGAGGGAGTTTAGATTCAGCGTGCACAGGGGTGGGTAGAATCCTGACAGTGATTTTCATCCTGTCTAGACAGGTCTGGTGAAAGGAGATGGGGACAAGGCTATCATGATTCAATAGTGGGTACTTGTTATCATGACTAATTGCGATTGTCGCAACTGTTGTTGTTGTTGTCTGCCGTGGAGTCGATTCTGACTCATAGTGACCCTGTACAGGGTTTCCGAGGCTGTAAATCTTTACGGCAGCAGAAAGCCACATCTTTCTCCTGTGGAACAGCTGGTAGTTTCAAACTGCTGACCTTGTGGTTCACAGCCCGATTAGTAACCACTACGCTGCCAGAGCTCCTTTGTCACACTGTAAAGGTAAGCATTTTGTAGCAAAAAAAGGGTGAGTGGTCCATTTTACAGTTCCGGAGTGGAGGACCCTGGGACCACCAAGGGAAGGAGAGCAAGAGCACAGTATGGGGGCCCTACCCAGAGAAGCGGGTACACCAGAGATTGAGGCAGAGATGATGACATAGAGAGCCAAAGCAGCTGAAGATTCTAGATTCATGACAGGAGAGGGGATGTCGACTGGCGGCTGGGGGGCAAGGTGTCCTCTTTGGCTGTTTGAGTAATTGTTTATTCCTGAGTGTTTTGGTGCACATCCAAAAAACAAAAACAAAACAAACCAGAGGGAATAGAAAGAAGCAAATACTGTTGAATGATGAAGTGTGCAGGGGATTGTAATCATTGCAATGAAAGAACTGATGTTCCCCCATGTATACTATCACTCCATTCTCAATAAAAACTCAAACAACAACAAAAAAAATGATCATTTGTGTGTGGCACATAATTTGGTTATCTGGGAAAGCCACAAGGCACAGTCTACTAACCAGCCCTCCTTACGGGCACGTGTCTTAGACTGGGCTTGGTGGGGGGCAGACTCAAGGATAGGTTTGTTACCTTGACAGTGTTCCGGTCGTTGATCAGGATCTGTTCTTCGTTGATGTAGAAATAGATGGGTGAAATGATGGTGAGGTTGGGGGACGACCACTTGTCGAAGTTGATGATGAGCTGGAAGGAGATGTCCGGCAGTTTCTGGCAGATGGTGGAGAGCACGAAGGCGCAGTTGGCGGGGAAGCGGAGAAAGGCGCCATCGAAGGTGCGGAAGACGCCACCGCCAGCTGCCAGGCAATAGGAGGTCTTAGTGCTGAAGCAGCCGCGCACACCGTTTCGCAGAGCGCATTCTTCATCCGATTTACATTGACGCGGGTCGCACTGGATCAGGTTGCGACGGAAACAACGACAGCGCCGCGTGCAGTCGCTGTTCCAGAACAGCTGTTTGGGCTGAAAGAGAGGCACTAGTTTGCATGAAACTCAGGCGGTGATCAAGCGTGGAGACCCAAAGCCCGATCCATCTGAGCTAACTTGTCTTTAATGGGGCTGGAAGTTGCAATAGAGAGCAGGTAGGGAGGCCACTTCCATTCAGTTCCATGCAACTCAGACGCCAAACAATATGCAATTTCGACTTCAATGGTTTCAATCATGGACTCAGAAATCTTTATGGTTGGGCTGGATATATAATCACTGTCAACCTGAATGTGCAACTCTTAGAGGAACTAGGTGCAGAAAGAAAAGCATTGGAACAGCATTTTTACCAAGGGCTCACACTTCTCCAATTACCCGCTGGACTTCAAAGATTACATTTAAATTCACTCAAATCTTAAATATGTCAAAAGAAAGTGATAGCCCAAGTCTTGGTTATGGTTGTGTGCCATCAAGTTCGTTTGGATTCATAGCGACCCTTTATAGGGTTTCCGAGACTGTAAATCTTTATGGGAGCAGAAAACCTCATCTTTCTCCTTCAGAGTGACTGCTAGATTAAAACTGCTGAACTCGCAGTCCAGCTCGTAACCCACTACGCTAGCCCAACTCTTTGGATGAACCATTTGGACATTTCCCAATACTCACTATTCCAAATTGTCCCTTGTATCTAGTGTATTTTGGTTGCAAGTGCATCCATTTCTATGTGTCCTGAACATGAGAGGCTTAGAGAACAGTGAGGGAAGCTTTAGGATCAGTCAGCTGGGGTTTCAACCCCCGCCTGGCCACCCTGGGGAGTGATCTTGAAAGATGCTACTTACCCTTCTATTGTGTCTGTTTGCTTATCTATCAATTGAAATCAATAATGTCTTTCAGGGCAGCCACAAATATTAAATAAGAGGAGTAAAGCACACTTTTTTTGCATAGAGTGGGCACTCAATAAATAGTTGTTACTGGTGTTGTTCTGATTCATGGAGACCCTGTATCGAGTTTCCAAGGATGGAAACTGATGGATTTGAACCAGCAATCTTATGGCTAGTAGTCCAGTGCTTATTTTATGATGCCACACCAGAACTAATTGTTGCTAGCTACTATCAAGTCAGGTACATGGGACACCAGCAGACGGGGTCTGATTTGATGGTAAGTGAGTGAGCTTCCCAAATCAGCCGACAAAATCCTGTGGGAATTGAACCTTTGTGATCCATAGGATTCCATGGGCTGATTTGGGAAGCTCTGTCTTAGTCTGAAAGCTCCAATCAAATCTGTTCAATACCATAGCAACATGTAAGCCTCCACTGACAGATGGGCAGTGCTGTGCTTGAGGTACATTAGCCAGGCATTGAACACAGGTCTCCCCGATGGAAGGTGAGGGTTCTACCACTGAGTCCCCAGCTGCTGTTATTATTATAGAATAACCACGTGTCCTCTTTCAGATGGTGGAGTCATAATAAAAAACACCTATTGTTGATAAGTTCCATTGAGTTAGTTTCGACCCATAGTGACACTGAATAGGGTTTCCAAGGAATAGCCAGTGAGCTTGAACCATCGACCTTGCGGGTCAAACTGACTTTGTAGTTCAGTCAGTGCGTTAGCCCACAGCACCACACCAGGACTCCAAAAACTACCTAGAGTATCCTCAATTCTAGTTGTTATTAAGTCATCTTCCACTCATGGTGAACCCCATGTGTGTCAGAGTAGAGCTGTGCTCCACAGGATATTTGCTCAATAGCTGATTTGGGGAAGTAGATTGCCTGGACCGTCTTTTAAGGTGCCTTTGGGTGAACTAAAACTGACTGTTAAATTCTCAGTTAGCACTTGAGCACCTTAGCTGTTCACACCATCTGGAGACTCCTATCCTCAATTGGTGACACTTATTATTTCCGACTCCTTCCCAAATAGACAACAATCTACAGACCTTTCAGTTGCTCTAGACCAAGAATTCCAGGAAACTGATCATCATGGTCCAATTGGGGTATGATCCTAACAAGTAGATCATATTTCAGGAATACACTCACTGCATTAATTCAGTTGAACAAAACACTTTCTGGAAAAAGCATTTTAATGACACAAAAGATGTACTACTTCCATCTGATCACTGTTTTCTGTTATAACTGTAGCCTTTTCAAAACCCTGGATATCAAGTACAAACACGACTCACATATAAGGGTAAAGAGATAAAGGGGTAGTCGGGGAACTCCCAGGAAATGTTTCCTCTACCCAGAACACTGTAAGATGCCACTGCTGATTCTTTTTGGCTAAAGTAAGGTGCTTCCTGGAACTAAGTCGTCTTTCTTTCCAGACCTATAACATATTCTAGGTGCCAGCAGCCTCACAAATTGACTTCATTCCTCTTATCAGATTTACAGAATAATTGAGTCGATGGTCTGGCCTCTCTCTGATAAGAAGTCAGACGTTACATCGGTGGAAAGAGAAAAATAACCAGATGTATGTGGATATGATCCAGGGTAAATAACTCGTCTCACAGGAGAACTTGATCATGAAACTGGCTTCACAGTAAAGTGACTTGCCCAATGCCACTTTCTTTGCCTTAATTAGACATGACAGCGGCAGCTGGGTGATTATCCTACGTGCTAATGGCTAGATGTGTTCTCTCTTTTGATTCAAAGAAATTCATTGTGTAAACAAGCCCCCAAGCTTGTTTGAATTGTGGCAAGTGGATTATTTGTTCTGTGAGTTTGCTACTTCCTAGATATAAGCTGTTGTTAAGACCCACTGAGTTTCTGATGAAAACGGGGGTAATAATGTTTATAGTACTAATAGCTGCTGAAAGCAGTAGTATACCTTTTCTGAGAGTTACAAGGGGCTTTATATGCATCATTTCATTAACACGACTAGATTTTTTCTTTTGCCAAATGCTTATCAAGAGACAAACAAGTACAAAACGATAATAAAAACACCACTGCCATGGAGTCAATTCTGACTTTTGGCAACCCGATGTGCTACAGAGTAGAACTTCTCCATAAAGTTTTCTTGGTTGTAATATTCTCAGAAACAGATCTCCAGGTCTTTCTGCAGCATCACTGGGTGTGTTCAAACTGACAACTTTTAGTTTAGTTGTTGCTGTTGCTAGGTGTTGTCTAGTCAGTATTGGCTCATGGCGACTCTGAATAGGGTTTCCAAGAAGCAGTTTGTGGGTTTGAATGGCCAACCTTATGGTTAGTAGTCCACTGATTATCCTAGAGTGCCACACCAGGACTCCTTTAGGCTAGTTGTTATTGTTAAGTGCTGTGAGTTGGTTCCGACGCATAGTGACCCTATATAGGATTTCTGAGGAGTAGCTCCTGGTGGGTTTGAACCATTGATGTTTCAGTTCAAACAAACCTTGCAGTCCAGTGCTTACATGGTGCAAACCATTTATGGAACAATAAAACACATATAGACACACACATACACACAAAACAAGGCCCAATGCTGTCTAACTGATTCTGACTTGGTCACTCCAAATGACCGTGGAGAAGTGCCCCCATAGTTTTGAAAGGCTATAATCTTTATGGAAGCAGACTGCCACATCTTTCTCCCTCAGAGCTGCTGATGGATTCAAACCGCCAACCTTATGGTTAGCAGCCAAGCACTAAAGAACTGCACCAATACCAGCTACCAATTAATTGAGTAACTACTATGTGTAGCCACTCCTCGCAAACCCCATGCAGGGTCTCTGTGAGTCGGAACTGACTCAATGATACTTAATAACTACATACAGAAGGAGCCCTTGTGGCACTGCAGGATAAGCACTGGACTGCTGCTAACCACAAGGTGGGTGGTTCAAACCCACTAGCCAATCTGCTGACTGTCTACTCTCAAAAAGATTTTGAGTATCAGAAAACCCCATCTAGATCACTATGAGTCAAAATCAACTCGATGGCATTTGTTTTTTTGTGACATAGTAGGATAAGCATTGTACTGCTAAGTCATAAGGATGGCAGTTCAAACCCACCAGCCACTCCTTGGAAAACCCTACACAGGGTGGCTATGAATCAGAATCAACTCAACGGCATTTAACAATAACAACACAGGATCAACACTGGACTACAATTCAAACCCAACAGCCGTTCTTGAAATGCAGGGTCACTATGAGTTGGAACTGTCTTGAGGGTACACAACAACAACAACAATGTGCTGAAGGAATGTTGTTGGCACTGTGGATTAGGCACTTGGCTGCTAAGTGGTAAGGTCAGTAGTTTCAAACCACCAGAAGCTCTGAGGGAGAAAGATGAGGCTGTGGGTTTGGTTTACTATGTGGAGCATACTAAGATGGGTATGTGGCATAGATTACTTATACACCAACCCTATCAAGTAGTATTACAGAAAAAGTAATACTGAAACCAAGAGAAATGAGACAATTTACTCAATGTCACAGCACCAGTATAGCGAGGATCAAACCCAGGTCTCATTCTGGGTTTGAACCATGCTAACACTCAGGCCCTCCGATGGAGGTGGGTGTCACATTTGATAGCTGGACACATTTTGGTAAGTCTCTGGTCAGGGAGCAGAATCAGGACGAGTGCTTTCTCATTTCCGAGGCTGATTATCTCTCTTCCTAAACTATGAGAATTTAATTTTTTTTTCTCCCAGATTCTCTGCCCTTCCTTGCAAATAATCCATTTTTAAGAATTGACTTCCAAACCCACTTCTTCCAAGAAGGCTTCTTGGATTAATTCCACAATTTTACTCTACTTCCTCCCTGTTATTCTTACAAAAATTTAAAAACACTTTCCACTGGAAATGAAACGGAGGCTAACTTCCACCTTCATTTCCCTTTATGTATCCTCCGAGTCAAGGCAACTTGGTTGCTCTAGAAAACATCAATGCACATTATTTATTTGTGTCTAGTTTATTTCTACCTCAGATACTTCAATTAGACTTGAAAAAAAAAATCACTGGTATTCTGTTTTTCATTTAAGATTGATCATCTCTGTAGGCTATTATTTTTCACTTGTTGTTATGTTATTTAGTAAATGTTCTTTTGTTCTTTAAAATGCATAGCTTCTTTTCGCCTTCTCTCTACAAACAGATTTTTAAGTTCCTTAAGGCAGGGTAACTTCTTTTTCATCCTTCCACAATACCACGGCATAGTGGATTGCAAGTAACAAATGCTCGATATTTGTAGTTGTTAACTGTCTATTCACCAACATCAGACTTTGATATCATTTAAGCAGACACTGGGCTTGAATAAGAGCCATGGACTAGATGCCTTCTTCAAGGAAGGCCTTGTCTAGTTTAGTATTATGGCACATAAAGAAAGATTACAAAGTCCATAAGTAAAATGATTTAGTGCATGAATATGTTTCATAGTTGAGAAATCGACAAAGGGCAGCTTCACCAGCTAGCTCTATGTTTAAGTCCCCATAGAGTGGGAGGCACGGTGCAAGATATGGGGCACAGCATTAAGCTATCCAGACAGAACTCACTAGGGACAATACCAGAATGACAAATGGCAAGTGCAGAGATGGCAGCCTTAGCTCACTCTCACAGAGCCTCAATCGCCAGGAGAGGAAAAGTCATTCTTCTCAGCCTCAAGCTCCATATTTTCCAGTTAAGAGTGTCCTTAGCTAAGACAGCTAAAACTGTCAGATTCACAGCCACCATGTTTTCAAACAATAGCCATACCAGAAGCTTTCAAGCTCGGATTTATCATAAAAGTTGGAAGAGTCCAGACTCTAAGAGAAGACAAATGGTGCCTCAGTGGTAGAATTCCCACCTGTCATGAGGGAGACCCAGTTCGATTCCTTCACAATGTACCTCATGTACAGCCCCTACCTACCTGCCAGTGAAGGCTATGGTGCTTAATAGGTTTCAGTAGAATTACCATACTAAGACGGTATAGGAAGAAATTCCTGACAATCAGCCAATAGAAACCCTAGGAGTCCCCATGCATCCAATCATGAGGATAGCCCAGGACCAGGCAGTGCTTCATTTGGATGTGCATGGGGTCACCTAGAGTTAGGGGCAGGCTGGACAGCAGCTAACCACAAAGCCTCTAGAGAAAAGCATGGCAGAGAGATGAACGCACTGTGAACAAGAGACAGCTACCCTGAGACCTTGCAGATGCCTGGAGGGAAAAGGCTAGACCCCAGGTTTTTCCAAATCTAGAATGCACTGACCAACAACCTCATCTGATCTTGACTTGGTTTTCTTGCCCCTGCTCCACTTCCTTGCAAACAAGTACCACAACTTTCATGATGAAGTGGAAATATTTATCCGTACTGACCAATTTCTCTGTGTTGGAGAGACATGGTGACTGGCCTGGAGGAAATGCATACCTCGTAATATTTGCCATCTGAGTAGCAGCCGCAGCTGTGGGGCAGGATACAGCTCTTGCCGTTCAGGACATAACCTGAGTCACACTGACAGCCCTCCACACAGTAGTGGTTGCAGTCGCTCTTCAGGCGGATGGCGGCACAGCGGGGCTGACAGACACTCACACAGCTTTCGTAATGGCTGTTGGGAGGGCAGGTGACAGCTGGAACAGAAGAGAAAAATCAAGACTTGCACAATCACAAGTCACTGTAAATGATTTTCTCCTGGTCATTGCTCAGCCACTCGGAGATACAGATGTGTGTGTGTGTGAGTGTGTGGGTAGGGGGAGTTTCCTACCCTTTCTACTTGCAGGAAAGGAACCCTGGTAGCGTAGTGGATTATAAGCTGAGCTGCTAACTTCAAGGTTAGTAGTTTGAATTTACCAGTGGCTCCATGGGAGAAAGATGAGGCTTTCTGCTCCTGTAGAGATTTACAGCCTCAGAAACCCTATACAGGGTCTATGAGATGGAACTGATTTGGTGGCACACAACCAACTGCATGTGGAAGTGTGGTGGCTATAGAGAATAAGCACTGAGCTGAGAATCACAAAGTCAGCTGTTCAAACCCATCAACCACTCTGTGGGAGAAAGATGCGGCTTTCTGTTTATATAACAGTTTGTAGCCTTGGGAACTTTATACAGGGTCATTATAAGTTGGAACCATCTCGAAGGCACTTAACAACCATACCTGTGGAAATGAGCCCTGGTGGCACAAGGGGTTAAGATGTGGGCTCCTAACCTCAAGGTCAGTGGTTCAAACCCACTACGGAAGAAAGATGAGGCTTTCTGCTCCCATAAAGATTTACAGTCTCAGAAACTCTAAGAAGCAGTTCTACTCTGATCTATAGAGTTGTTATGAGTTGATTTGATGACCGTGAGTATGAAAGAGGAGTGAGTCCCTAGGCTAACATGCTTGGTTGTAAACCTAAAGGTTGGTAGTTAGAATCTACTCAGAGATGCCTTGGAAGAATGACCTGCCAATCTGCTTTTGAAATATCAGCCATTGAAAACCTTATGAAGCAGTTCTACTCTGACACACATGGGACCACCATGAGTTGAAATTGACTCAACTGTAACTTTTTTTCTTCTGCTGCATATGGAAAGCCTATATCTGACTTACTACTCTTCAACCAACAGACCAATGAGCAGAGTTTACTGGAGGCTCCAGATCATTTTTGTCATTTTGTGGGTGGTGCTTTTGACATCACAGAAGCCATGGGACTCAGGGGTCCACTGGTGATGAATGAGTGGCTTAGAAAAAGTTCTATAGACATTCTGATGTGAAGATGAGAAAGAGCTCTCATGGATTGGCGAATAAACAATTGAAAAGGTGGAGAGGACAAAGAAGGGATGAATGAGGAGGTACAAAATGTGTAAGGCCCTAAAGGGAAGGGTGAGTGTGCTAAGCCCCAAGAGACCATCAAGCGAAACGCCTACCTGAGATGGAGCGTCATGTTGTGAGGTGTGTATAAGGTACAGGAATAAGTGATTCCATTCTCCACTTGTTTTTTTTTAAAAACACAAATGGAAGCATAATATACACATTTTTCCTGCCTGTGGACTTTTCATGACAATATTTCTTTCATTTAGCCACAAATTATTATTTCTGCACTGGTGGTTTGGTCATTCGTTTTATGTGTGTATGATGATGTTGTAATGAACATTAGGTTTGTGCTCACATGAATAAATGAATCTGTAGGATAAATTCCAGAAGTAGAATTATTGGAACAAAGAGTATGTACATTTAAATTTTTGATAGATGCCACTGAATTGCCCTCTAAAGAAATGTCTCCTCCTACTAGGACAGAGGTCTTCCACATCCCCACTAATTATTTACCACCTAAACTTCTCACCTTTGCAAATATGACAAGAGAGCTGTGTTGTTACTTAGTTTGCATTTTTATGAGTTATAATTTATTTATACTAACTCATTTGTGTGTCTTTTTCTGTGAGCTGCCTTTAATGTCTTTGTGTAGTTTCCTATTGTTTGTTGGGGTTTTTCTTGTTAACTTACAAAGCTCCTTATCAATTTAAAATAGACCTTTTCTGTTATTTATGTTATAGAATGTGTATCATTTATCTTTTGACTTTGCTTCTGGGTTTTGATTATGTTTTTCCATGTAGAAATTTAAAATGTTAAAGTGGTGAAATTCATTATGTTTTTTATTTATGGCTTCTGAGTGTTGTGTTTAGAAAGGCTTTCTTCACTGCAAAAATACGAAAAAAAAAAGTCCCTCATGTACACTTCTTTTTTAAACCAGCAATTTGAAGTGACAATTTTACCACAAAGTAAAAAACATTGCTACTATAGTTACAGTTTCTACATATAAGTGTTTATTCCAAGTAAAACATGTTTAAACATGTTTCCACCATCAATGGATGGCTGCAGACAAGTACTGTCAGGAATACACTTGTCTTAGTCTTATTAAGGTGTCTTCAAAAAATAGGATACTAAAAATGAGCTTTGAAGTCCTGGTGTGGTGCTGTTGGATAAGCATTGAATTGCTAACTGCAAGGTCAGTGGTACAAACCCACCAGCCACTCCTCAGAAACCCTATACAGGCTCTCTATGAGTTGAAACTGACTTGACAACACTTAACAACAAAAATAAGCATGAGTTAGTTAGCTCAAAGAGCTGATATTTCCATCAACCTTTTAAGCAAGATCAAAAGGAGTAAAGACTATTTATGGAATGGATCATAACCATGGATGAGTGTTGGATTTACCGAGATGATTCCAGAGAAGAAGGGCCAATCAAAACAGTGGCTTCTGTGGGGATCCACTGGACCAGTTAAATTCAAGACAAAGAGGTCAGCTTAAAATGGCGATTGTTTTGGGGATTCTAATGGGGTAATCTTGATAAATTTTCTCAAAGAATCCAGGAGAATCATGGAGGCTTTTGAGGAAGATGTTTTAAGAAAACTGGAAACTGTATTGGGGCTAGGAAAGTTGCATTGAGGATTTTCCATGCCCCTCCCTCCCCGCCCACGCTTGACACTGCACCTGTTCATTCTTCATGGGTAGCAGGGGCTGTCTTTGGAGAATTTTGTTGAAAAATCTTCCCCCGTTTACCCTACAGCACTGATCTTGCCCCTTCAGCCTTCTTTTTATTCCCCAACTCAAAGGCCTTTTGAAAGGAACATGGTTTGAGTCCCTCAAGGATGCCCAAATTGCCATTCTGACGTGGTGTAAATCAAAGAGCACAGAATTCTTTGGGGATGGGTTAGAGAGATGGAAACACCACCTTCAGAAATGTATAGACCTAGATGGAGGGCAAGTTGAGAAACAATAGCCTCCCATTTTGATATTTCTGTTTAATAGCCGATTCTGTGATTTTGCAGCAATACTTTTGACTTACCCTCATATTTGTTTCCTCTTAGTATTTTGGGCCTATTTCTGAATTATCTCATCTTTTTGCTAATTGATCTTTCTGTAAATATGCCAGAACTAACTTATTTTAGTTACTGAAGCTCTCCAATACATTTTCATATCTGGAAAGTTGCACTACTGATTTGGGATGCTTGTGGTTTCAGCTATGTTGGTCCTCTTTCCCAAACTAGACTAAAACTCCTTGTTTTCTACTTCTGATCCTTTCATGGGCCCGTGACACCCAATGCAGTGTTGAGAACATGGCAGGTAAGAAATAAACATTTGAATCATGAAGATAAACCTTAAAACCCTAAAACTGATTTTCTGCCTACTTGTCTCCCAGATGAAGGATTGACAGCTATGGAGTGATGATAGGGCTCTACCCTGCATTTCCCCGGTGGTCATGAATGAGTTTCACATAACGGGACTCCCTTGAAGAGTACTGTAGTACAATAGTATGGATAAGAGCAGAAGCGTTGCCTTACTTACCCTCTCTCTTTAAACCTCTGCTTTCTCATCCATACAATGGGGATAATAGTTGTTCAAAGAAAATAAGATGTAGTCTGTAAAGTTTTCAGTACGATGTTTGGTACTTCCATTAAGGTTTTTGCTACTAATAATATGAGTCAGTGTAGCAGTAGTTCCAATTTAGTCTAAATTATGTAACAAACATTTATTGGAGTTTCAGAGAACTATGCAAGAAAATCCTTAATTACCAGACTTTGGGCCCAGGACAAAAGTAGCCTCTGGTAAAAAGAAACAGAACATTGATCGACCTTGGCTGCCCACTTACCACATTCCAGGCCTGGTTTATATAAAACATTGCCACATTCTCAAATGGCCCAAAAAGGATGGAAGCTGGCTGTCTTTCCAGGCTTGATCCTCAGAGCTGTATGCCCTCAATGCTATATGGGGCTTGCCAGTAGAGGCTCCCCAGGTTGCTGGGCTCCCTGATTTGACCAGGCCTAGAGAGGAAATGCAGCCAGAGTGTTCCTTGGACGCCAGGATGGCCAAACTTCGTCTCTCACACTTCGGACATATTGTCAGGAAGGACCAGTCACTGGAGAAGGATATCATGTTTGGTAAGGTGGAGGGTCAGAGAAAAAGAAGACCCCCAACAAAATGGATTGGCCAAGTGACAGCATCAATGGACTCAAGCATGGCAACAGTAGTGAGGTTGGCCCAGGATCGGGCAGTGTTTCATTCTGCTGTGCATAAGGTCATTATGGGTTGGTACTGACTCGATGGCACCTAACAACAACAACAAGAGAGGAAATACTGCACAGTAGAGATAGTATCTGTTTCTGAAGCCACGTACCAAATGAGGATCCTTAAGAAAACCACTTTGTCCTCTGACCTTCAGTTTCCTCGTCTATAAAATGGTTCCATAAATAAGACCTGCTTTACAAGGTCGCTGTACTGAATAAATGAGTTAGCACATTTATCTTACTTAAATAGTGCCTAGCCCATAATAAAAGCGAAGGAACTGTTATTTGTGATTTCCTCCACTTACTGTACTCTTGCCATCTATTACTCTAATTTAAGTCCCTCATTAAGGGAGACTTAGAAGGATGGACTCACCTGAACAAATCTTAAGGAGGGGCCAGCAATTAAGACGACTTACTTTCCCTTCCCCCTCTAAGCCTATTTGTTCAACTTGGGTAAAGAGTGTTTCCCATGCATTTACAAATAAGGTAATTGAGTAATAAATTATGCTATTGATAGGAACAGTCAATATTATTGAATAACACCAGCATTCTACCTTGTTACCCACAAAGCACACGCTTAATGGGCAATTCTGGTCTAGCCCTATTCTCCTGAAAGAACCATTTTTCATATCTGGACCTGTGGGTGTTGAATTGGATTCGTTCTTAATGGAATGGAGGAGGGGTGTTCGTCCTGCCCTCCATTCTCAGAGGTTAAAGTCCCATCAGGTACAATCAGAGACAACAATATTCAAGTCAGGCTTTCTGTGCTCACCGACCTCTCTAGCTGAATGGCTGAGTTAGTATTCAGTCTCACGCAACATTTTTCTGCTTCTAACATCCAAGATGGAAAACGAAGCTGCCTCCAGCTGTGCATCTCACCCACCCCCACCCACATGCCAGCTTTAAAGTAGATATTTGTTCCGTTATTTTACCTTTACCTTTTCCCAGTCCTTACCACCAACTCTCTTTTGTATCTTTGGCCTTGTTCTGAAATGCCAAGGTAGAAAGAGTGTAAAGCACCCTGGGATAGGAACAATTCTAAATCACCTGCTGGCCGTGATGTACCAGGTCTAGGTTTGTGGGACACAGCTGGTCTATGGCAGAGAGGAGACCAAGACTGAGGACAGGGCAGAATGGCCATTACTAGTATAGTCCATGCAGAGGTGAGACAACCAGTGACTAGACAGAACTTTGAATCCACAGGGAGACAAATGATTGTCCCTTGCTGGACAGGAAGATCATCTTCATAGTCCTTATTCCTAGCCAATACTATAGCTATGGGAGGACTTTCTTCCTTGGAGTTCAGGCTATGGGGCCTGATAACTCTGTTCCCTTTCTCTCCTATGAGTGACAGAAGTTGCGGCCCATCATTTGAGGTGAGAGTTCCTACTGATCTCTCATCAGCCCCATCTACATACAATTCTCCCCTTCCCTGTCCACTGTAGATGAAGCAATGGTTTGGACATGTGCACGGTCTGCTTCCACCCCAACCCCAGCAACTCCTGAGAGCAGTGCAGCTCCCTTGGGCTGGCTATTGGTAAAGAAGGGAACTCCCTGAGGTTGCGCTTGCTTCCAAAGCAGTCTCTCCATCCTGCACCATTTATAGGCCTCTAGGTGCAGAGCTTGGAGTTCTGATTTAAAACAAGGTAGACTTTCTAGGCTTACTGTGCAGACTCCAGTGAATCCAGAGAGGCTCTAAGGCAGGGATGGGGAACACTTTTTAATGCCAAAATTTATAACATAATTTATAGGTCATATAAAATTATCAACTTAAAAAATTAGCCTGCTGTATTTGGTAGATCATTTAATTAGCTCACTACTAATAGAGCCCTAAGGAGCTCTGGTAGTGTAGCAGTTATGAATAGGGCTGCTAATGTCAAGGTCAGCACTTTGAAACTACCAGCAGTTCCACAGGAGAAAGATGACGCTTTCTGCTCCCACAAAGACTTAAGGACACCCTGTGCCAGGTTGCTATGGGTCGGAACCTACTTGACAGCACTTAACAACAACAACAATGGAGTCCAAGTGTGGCGCTGTGGGTTAATGCGCTGGACTGTGAGGCTGGTTTGAACTGTAAGGTCTGCGGTTCAAACTCACCAGCTGCTGCTCCTCAGAAGCCCTATATAGGGTCATTATGAGTTGGAACCAACTAGACAGCATTTAACAACAACAATGTGATGGCTGGAACTGAGGTTTGCCTTGGCAAGACCAGACCAAATGATTTCACTGGCCTTATATGGTCTGTGGGCTGGACGTTCCCCCGCCCCTGCTCTAAAGCTTTATCCAGCCCCTGACTTTTACAGGTTTATTAGCATTGCTGGAGTCAGCAGAAGCCAATTGGTCTGGACAGTCACCCCTATTGGCATCATCTGTCCCAGTGCCCGGCTCAGGGATGAGCCTGAGTGAATCATGGTTGGCATCTGTCCTCCTCACTCCCCTCCCTCAATCGACATGAATCCAATTATGCAGAATGTAAACTAACTGTGAACATCTAGCTAGCCACAACAGTCTCAGGTTTTTCATCCACATCTCCCTTTTCAAGGATAAAAAGGGAAATGACTCTCTGGAAACCCTGCTGAATCACTTATTTAGAGCTCTGTGCATTCAGTATCAATTTGTAGCCTTTTTATACAGTCAGGCCTTCTAAAAGAAATTTGCTATAGTTAATGAGATTGAGATGGGAAAATAGACCAAGGTAAGCTGGCCAAAGACCAGCAGTGGTTTCTCCTACCAACGTTTCCTATTTGATGTGATAACTGCAGGCAAATTATTCTGGTATATTCCAGTCTACCATGTAGCTATGGATTAAGAGCATGGGTTTTGAGGGGTAGAAGGTCAAATTCTGACTTTGCCCCTGAGATTGTATAACCTTGGGCAAGCTCCAATGAGCTTCAGTTTCTCTCTGACTAATTGAGTTATTGAGAAGAAAAAATGAGATAATTTTGATAAAGTGTTTAACACTGAGCTTGGCTCAGGGCAAGCCATTAATATAACAACAATACCACTTAGCATGCATCGAGTGTGCCATGCCTTCAATTACCTAATTTGATCCTCCTGAAGTTTCTGTAACATAAATGGTGTAGGCAGCATTATCACTTCTCTCTGGAGGAGGAAACTGAGAACCAGGGAAGAAAATGGAATTGCTCCAAGGTCACAGGGACCTTTAAGACAGAGCTAAGGCTAGAATCAAAGTCCTGATGCCTTTTCTAATGTTCTTCACATACTGCTGTTTCATAAGCACAATGACTAATGCATGACATATATGAATCCAATTGAATCACACACTTGAGGAAAGAATGTAAATTACCAGCACAATGATGGGCTCATGAGATTCCAAATAACTAACATATTCTTTCCCCGTAAGTCTCTTGGTAGCATCTTATTGTGCAAACACCATATTGGTACTCTGTGCTTTCTGTTTTGTTTTTGATGTTAGCTGCCATATATACAACTGAACAAAATGCTGTCTGGTTGTGATCCATACATAGGGTTTTCAGTGGCTGATATCGGAAGTAGATCACCAGGTCTTTCTTCCTGGTCAGTTTAGTCTAGTAGCTCTGCTGAAAACTGTTCCACATCATAGCAACGCATACGCCTCCACTGGCAGGCAGGTTGTGGCTCTGCATGAGGAGCACTGGCTGGGAATTGAACCCAAGTCTCCTACATGGAAGGCAAGATTTCTATCTTTGAACCACCAATGTCTCCTGCTTTATAGATGTGATCTTATTTCATCTGCAGAATAACAGCTGTAACACCTGATATTAGCCCATTTTATGTAGACCAGGAAATAGAGGCTCCTGGAGTGTAAATTGCTTGTATCACCTAGCAAACCCAATTCCAATGTGTATAGTCTTCAACTGCTCTACTCAACTGCTTTGAATTCTATGGAGTTGGAAGCCTGGCCTCCCCCACCCATCAAGAATAAGGAGAAACTATAAGGAGACATAACTAGAAGAACTCACAGCAAGATGTATAATTCCTCCATCCGGTCACTGCGATCCCCTGAGTCTGGCAGGTGCTGGCATAGTTCTGCAACCAGCTACAGGCAGTCTGCACCGCGCCTCCGTCGATGCAAGAATCAAACAGGCAGTTCTTGTAGAAGAAAGTGGGGTTGACTTTGCTATGACACTTGGCGAAGCCAGCGTTCTGGTTGGGGATCAGGCTGCATAGCTGCTGGGCCTTGGAGAACCCTTCAATTTTGGCACAGGAAGGACAGCGGTCCCCACAGCCAACTTGGCAGAAGGTGTCCCTCTTTACCCAGCTCTGCCCAAATTCACTGACGCTAGATGCAAGCAGCCCCATGGGCAGCTCGAGGTCATCATCACTGATGCCATTGTAGCGGCCACATAGACCGTAGGTGCTGTTCTGCATATTCAGTGGCACTGTGATTGACAAGAAAGTCTTCCAGTCATACACAACCTTCAAGCCAAAATCAGTTTCCACAACCACGTGGAAGCCAAAGGAAAAGATGTTTATTTTTCCGTGTCCCAACTTCAGGGGCAGATATAGTCGTTCATTGTTGACCTATAAGAGAAAGCAGGTTGAGGTGGAGAAATACATGTACAGTCAGCCCAGAGATTTCTGAGCTCTTCTCCTAATGAAGAGTTGCTAGAGAGGAGTCCCAGAGAGGGGTTTAAGCAGGTTGAATGCAATGCTTTGCATTTAGTGTTGAATATGTCAGTCAAGTATTATTATTAGAATTTGAACCGACTTAAATGACTGTCTTTTGTACACTAATATACCTATTTATTTCAGTACCTTCTGTTTACATAGCAAGAGTTCAAACTGTTTTCTCCAAGGTAATGAAAGGGTAATACGAATTCAATTAAAGCTTAGACTAAAATACCACAACCTAGAACTCCTGGGCTTCTATTTTCAGCACTACTGTGGATTTATTTTAGGCAAGTTCCAATTTATTAATTCCTTCAGGACTCCTTATACCCTGAAAGCTTGACTTGACTTTGCTGTTTCTTTTGGCTTAGGATGCCATTCTTCACCCATCAACATCCCTCTCATCCTTCAGACCCTGCTCGACTGTCGCCTCTTGTGCAAAGCAAGACTTTTCAAGCCTGTGGTCAGAATTAATCACTCCCTTGTCTGGGCAACTAGGGCATGTTATTTATACTTCTCTTGTTTTCATCTCCACCTTTGGCTGAGATCAAGCATGTGTACAATGCTCTTGAAGCACACGTCACAATCTGCCTTAAATTATAGTTGGATGTGTATATTTCTGTCTTGCCTACAAGATTACAAACAGCTTGAGTGCAGGCTCCACATGTTATTAATCTTTATACCCACCTTCCCCCTAACTCTCCTGCCTCCCCTGTTCCAGCCTAGCACAATGCCCCACAGAGAGAAGGCATCTTAACATATTTCCTCCATATATCAACAGGGATATGTGTTAGCATTAAACTCCAGAATTGCAATACTTTTGAACTATTTTGATTCCGATGAGCTGAATCCTATAGCCCTTGGACAGGGCAGTCCATGTGGAACATAGGGAGTGCCAGATTTCCCCCTCTGAGAACTGCAGTGAGGGTCAAGAGGGGAGTTGCTGGTCTTCTTGGAGGAGAGGTAGCTGACTGCTCCCTTGGAGTGTTTTAATGTTACTCTCTGATCAGAAATACCTTTTCTCTTGACCTCCTGATTCTTGGTCCTTCCTAACACCCCACTGCAACTGCCTTAGTTCAAAGTCTCATCACCTTTCACCTTGATAACTGAATAACTTGTCACCCTGACCTGACTGAAGAATTGTCTCCATCCTCTATCCACCTGCTGCTGCCACTCTGGTATTTTTAAATGCAATTGAAAGCAGTTCATCTACTACAGAAAGGTCTCCCCCTGGCTTGAATACAATGTCTGGTATCCTTAGCACATCACACAAGGTTCTCTGGCAGTCAGCCCTCCCGCCCACTCGGTCCCAGCCCATTTGCTTCCTCGGCTTTAACCATTCCCAACAGTTTGTTATTGCTGTTGTTGTTATGTGCCATTGAGTCTGTTCAGGCTCATAGCGATGATCCTGTATAGTGTTTCCAAAGAGTGGCTGGTGGGTTTGAACCATTGAACTTGTGGTTAGCTTCCCCCACCCCCCTCAAATGGACCAAGTGGCATCACTCCACCCCACCATTTCCTAGACTGTTTGTTCTCTTTGCACATGTGGTGGAGACTTTGAATATCCCACCCAAGTCCTTTTATGCTCAGCCACTGTAACTGTGGGCTAATAACAACTCACCACTGACATTGGCCGAATGGAAGTCACCTTGCCCAGGAAGTTATGACCCCCAACCCCAACCTAACCACCCCAAGGCAGCCATTAGTTAATGAATAACTGACACAGGGGTACAAAGGCCTGCCCCTTTGTCTAATGTGGGGCCAACTCTGTGGTGTAATCCATGATCCAGAGTGACCGGTGGATCAGGCTGAAGTTGGTCACCTGTTTAGAACTTAGACCTCATACTAAGGTCTCATCCCCTGCCCTAAACTGTTCCCCTCACTTCTCTAAGAATCCCCCTCTTGACTCTGATTCTGGGAACCTGACCTAAGATACCAAATATGCCCTTTCCCCCTGGGCAGTACTCACCCCTGAAAACTCCCCTCAATTCAACTATCCGCTCTTCTATGAACATTCTCTCAAGCAGCACTCATTCGTTCACCCAGTAGACTGGGACTTGGCACTGCTGTGTAGGAGGCACAGTATTTACCAAATGGTGGGATCAAACACAGGGCCTGTGTTTCAGAGCTCACAGGCAAATGGCAGAGACAAATACATACACAGGGTATGTACGTACATACAAATATGTACATACAAATCATAAGGTCATCTGAGAAAAGCAGTAGTGCAGATAAGTAGAAACACTGGTATTCAGCTCATCCTGAGGACAGAACAGGGGATTTTTGCAGAAGATGATGCCCACACCTGGTCTTCAAGAATGACTCAGAGTTGTGGCCAAAGAAATGGGAATGGAGAAAGGGAAGAAGGAGCAATATGAGGAAAGGTTCAGAGGAGAGAAAAGGCACAATAAATCAAAAGATTTCCAGCAATGTTGTGCTGCTACAGTGTAAAGTGTGTACTTGGGAATCTTAGGAGGTGATGATGGAGAGATGGGCAGGACCTGGACCACAGTGGGCCTTTTATGCAATGCCACACAGAGCAGAGTCTCTGTGAACTAAAGCCTGAAAAATCCCATTCACTTAAGAAAAAATCATTAATGATTTCAATGCGAGATTTCAGTACAATGATGAGACCAGAAGATTGCAGAGGTCAAATGGGAGAGAGAAGATAAGGAAGCAGACCCAATTCTCACAGGAAATTTGGATAGACAGGAGAGAGACTGGACAAGAACTCTTGGAAAATCAAGGTCAAGTTTCTAAAAGTACTTCAGAATGAGCATGTTTGTGGAGCTCATAGGAACGAACAGGTAGGAAACATAGAAGAGAAAAATGCCTAAAAAGGCAGAAAGAAACAGGGTTCAGGCACGGGAGGAGTGGCTGGGAAGAGAAGCGAGGCCTCACTCTCCATATCTGGAAAGGAGGAAGAGAAAAGGAGGCCCATAAACAGCCATCTAGGTGGCAGGTTTGTGGAAGGTGGGCGGAGGAGCAAGATGGTACCCGGTGAGCACAATATCTCACCCAGGAGGCCTGGAGACAGAGCGATGTAGACACTTCTGTAAACACAGAGCACAGGTGCAATCTGTTACAGAGAGAAATAGAGGCCCTAGGGACTCTGACCTGCCTCAAGGGATCACAACTAATAAACTAAATCTAGCATACTGAAAGGCATATTTGTGTCAGCGTGTCTTCCTAAGAGTCCCCACGTTCTATATTCTTAGCTACTGGGTGTCAGGCAGGAATCGAAACCTTGGGGAGGCAATATAATTGGATTAAAGTTAAAAGGCTTGCATATTCTGCCACTGCCAAGGAGAACTCTGGGAAAGGAATACCCTCTGGCTCACATAGCTGGCTTGGTTCTTTCTGACTCTGAAGCTTCATGAAACAACTTCCGTCCAGGTATCCTGGATTGCTTCTCTTTGTGAATGAAAAACTGCGGAACAGAGGGAGTTAAAGGCAGAGAAGGTCAGAGAAAAAGGAAGAGGTTGGGATGGAAACGGAACTGGATGGATGGAGGACGAAGAGAAGACAGACTTAACATTTTAAAGTACTGAGACTAAGACCAGGAATTACCATTTAAACAACTGGTCCAGATCTACTTCTACGGCCTTTGCAGCTGTCTCTCTTATGCCCCACTTCATGTCCCTTAGTGGGAACTGTTTTGACGTGCCCTTCTACCTCAAGCTTTGTTATTTTTGTTTGTTTCTTTCTTTCCTAGAATGCCCTTACCTCATACTCTGCCTAGGTAACATAACCCATCAGGGCTTAGCTCTGGGCCATCTCTTCCAGGAAGCCTTGCCCAGCTGTTGTCTCATGGACGTCTATGGGTAGCATCCTTGCATACCTTCACGTTACATTGACATTACCAGTTAGTGTGTCCCTTTCTCCCACTGCACTCTGAGTCCTCTTCGAGCAGAAACCATATTTGATTTATTTTTGTACTCCAGGGCTTGGCACAGACTAGAAGTCAGTACAGGCTTGTGGAACAGAATTAGACTGAGCTACCATGATGTCACAGGACTGACAGTAGGTCATAAAGACACAGCACACCGAAGACCTTCCCCTTTACCTGGGCCATGAAGCTCTTGACTGTGTTGAAGCCTCTAGGGAGATGACAGGAGAGAGACTGCCTCTATTGAGATCTGACTTTGGATGGATGGAGGAGCCATGGGCACCACAGTGCACCCACAGTCCTGCCTGGTAGAGAGAGAGCGCTTATCTCTGTTCTCCCTTGGCTCTGTGTATTTCCCCACACCCTGCAGTACTGGTTACTACAGGGAAAGGGCAGAGTCATAGAGGACCCCATGTCCCGAGGAGTCGCTTCCATGCCACTTCTGTTGCTGTGACCAGAGGCTCTGGCCTGTGCTTAGCTTATATTTCATTTCACACTGTCATCCCGATGGTCATTATTCTTCAATCCCAGGGAGAGAAAGATAGAGACTAATAATAACTTCATGGGGAAAACAAATGCAAATCATTGAATAAGCAGATCCTCTAATGCATATTAATAATTCAAAGTAACTGCTAAATCTAGCCCCAGGTCCTGAAAGGAAAGAACCTTCAGTGCATCCTGAACTTTGTCTTCCTATCAGGGATTTAAAGGCTACCTATCCTGTTCTCAGCATAGACACTTGGGTCATTTGAGTGACTTAGAAAGACGTTATTGAGAAGGGTCTCTACCCTTTTCATTGGTTTCTCCTGATGCTCATTTTCCCCCTCCCCCCACCCACTCTGCCAACACACTCATACAGTCTCTTTATGTGAAGAAGAAACCAGTTATATGATTCATGGATCTTGACTTTAGCCATGAGGGCACCTCATGAGACTAGGGGCTTAGCTCTAATGGGGAGAGGGGGAGGGAAAGACTGGAGTTAGTGGAAAATCAGTTACTATGAAGGAGAGCGAAGTGGAGGAATGAGAAAAGAGTAAGTGTGTATGAGGATTCTGTGGTCTAGCTGCAAAGATAACTGGGGAGGGGTCGGAAAACAACACATGTGGCCTCAGATAGCTATGTACTTAAATCCAAGCACATGCAATACAAGGCATAAAGTATTATTTTATAAATAGATTATAGGACAAAAAGACCAGGCTTACTGGCCAGAAAGAGACCAGATGAACCCAAGACTATGACCCTTGGTCACACTTCAGGTCTAGAACTGAACTCATCCTTGTAGCTCAACTTTCAGCCAAGTAGTAGATAGGTATACAGGGAGGACAACAACACTAATGAGGTATGCGCACCATGGAATTGTCAGCCATTCAAGATCAAACGGGCAGCATTTACATAAGGACAAAATTCAAAAGGCGTGGGGAAAGATGGTGGAAGGGAAACCATGATGAATTATAGAGAAGAAACGGAATAACTGAAGGTAGGTGGAAGGAATTGTAACTGTTGAAATGAAACAAAGTATATAATTTGTAGAATGTAAAACTGATGATCTGCTCTGTAAACCTTCACTCAATTCACAATAAAAAGTTTTTTATAAAAGATTATAGGACAAGATCTATGAACAGATTATATTTCAAACGAAGAAAGCCTACCAGCTTAGTAGGAAGGTAATAGAATATTGAATGTCAAGGAAATAAGTAACTATTAGAAAAGAAGACAAAGACAAAAATGATGGAAGACACAAGGATAAAATGTTTGATACATTTGTTTTGACATGATGAAAATGCAGTAGAGGAAAGTTATTGTAATGGGCAACTTCAATTATCCAGAAATCTGCTAGAAACCTTATGTGGCTTAACGCAAAGTATCTGATACACTCTTAACTTGCCTCAATGGAAATTTCATCGCCCAGATTGTTGAAGAAGTGACCAGTAGCAAAACGAAACTGACAGGAACCTTGAAAGAATGGGGTCATTAAGTCATCTCATTCATCAACCTGACAAAATATTTTGAGTGTCACTATGTGTAAATCATTGTACATTCACTCAACATAAAGATAAATTACGTATGTTCCCACCCACCCACCCTCCCAAGAAGCTTACAATTACTATTGAGGGAGTTAGGCATCCATCATGATACAAAATAATATGATGAAAGCCATAAAGGATACAGGAACACACCATTATGAGAAACATAGGGGAAACAATCAGGGGTTTAGATTCATACTATCTAAAGAAGCAAAGAATGGGCATAATAGTATGTAGTAGTACTTAGGTACTGACTTTTACGACCCTATGCACAACAGAATGAAACACTGCCCGGTCCTGAGCCAACCTCCCTCCCAATCATCTCTAGGCCTGAGCCCATCGCTGCTGCCACTGTGCCAATCTATCTCGTTGGAGGTCTTCCTCCAACCCTCCACTTTGCCAAATGTGATATCTATCTTAGTAGACATCTATCATAAATGCTAAGAAGGCAGGTTTTCCAATAAATGTGAGAAGACTGTCAAGAAGCTTAAAGATTTTTCTTTGTCTGAGAAGTTGTTGTTGTTGTTGTTGTTGTTATTGTTAGGTGCCATTGAGTCCATTTTTGACTCACAATGACCTCATATGACAAAGCAGAATTACTCCACATTTTTTCTAGGCTGTAATCTTTACAGAAGCAGATAAGGTTTACGGAAATATCAAGGAAATAAAGAAATCAATCCTGTTGCTCAGGTAAGTTTCATAACAACTCAGAATTTAAAAGACAATTTATAAGATGGGAAGGAACCTCCTTGGTGGTGGTGGTTTGCCATGGAGTCAGTTCTGACTCATAGCAACCCTGTATAGGATTTCTGAGGCTGTAAATCTTTATGGGAGCAGAAAACCTCATCTTTTTCCTATGGAATGGCTAGTAGTTTTGAACTGCTGACCTTAGGTTAGCAGATCGAGTCATAACCACTATGGTACCAGAGTTCCTTAGGAACCTCCTTACAGGTAGATAAATTACAATACAGACAATATGGTAAGACAGCCAACACCTTAAATCAGCTCATCCAAAATGCTAAAGAGGCTGTTGCTTGCTTGTTGGTGTTTTAAGTTATGTTCAGAGCAAGACATTGACCAAAGAGTGAATTGCCGGTTTCTGGGCTGACTTTGTCGGCAGGGTGCCAAAGTGTACATTAAATTTCTCAATCCCTACTTTGCATCTGTCTTCATGAGCAGAGGACATTCTCTTTGGATGGTAAGAAGAGAAAAGGGTCGAACTAAAGCCTGTAGAACTTCTGTCTGCTCCAAATGAGTTCAACATTCTTGAACACCTGGGATCTAATGGGAACCTTCTGCGAAGACGAAAAGAAATAGACCGAGGTCCAAAGCCAAAAACGAACCTAGTTTCCATCAAGTCTACTCTGATACATGGCAGTGCCCTGTGTGTGTCATAGGATTTTCAATGGCTGGGATTGTTTTGAAGTAGATAGCAAGCCTGTCTTCTGATTCTGGGTGGATTCAGACCACCCACCTTTTGGTTAGTAGTCAAGTGTGTAACCATTTTTACCACCCATGAACTCCATAGGAGGTCAGAAGCCAGCAAGTATAGTTTTGATATCAAAAGAGGGAAGGAGATGAATTAGGGACAATAGCAGCTCTAGCACATGACTATTCTGTGCTAAGTGAAGTGACTGAGCCAGGAAGGTAAGTCACTGACTGCCCAAGGCAATAGCCCCAAGAGAATTCAAATCTAGGTCTGGTGATTGTAAAGTATGCGTTCTGGTGATTGTAAAGTATGCGTTCTTTGCAGCACACTCCGCTCTATTTCTAGAGCTAGGTCTGCTCCTGATTAGGTTCCTGTGACTTGGACAAATCATGTTACTCTGTGTGCTTCAGTTTCGTAATCTATAAGATTGCTGCTGTGGTGGTGGTTAAGTGTTGTCAAGGCATTTCTGACTCATAGCAACCCTGTGAAGGGTTTCCGAGGAGCGGCTGGGGAGTTTGAATCCCTGATCTTGTGGTTCAAACTGACCCTGTGATCCAGTGCATTATCTAATGCAGCTCCACAGTGACAGAAAATCTCCAAGACCCTTCTGTGCTCTAACCCCCATGATTTTCTTAGGATTCTGTACCAGTCTGATTCAGCTTCTGCTGATTGGGACCTCAGACCCAGTATTTCTGTGACTAACTCTTTTTTTTTTTTTCATGTTTTATTGTGAATTATATGATAGTTTACATGAGAGAACTTTAGTTTTACATTCATTCCACCGTATATCGTTTCATTGCCATGGTTCCAATCCCCTCCATGCATCATCAACCAACCAAAGGGTATACCCTATAAACCCGCCCCCTACACTCCCCCACCACCCCTATTCTTCAGCACACAGTCCCTCTCCCTCTCTGGATCCAAAGTCCCCAGCCGCTTCATCATTCCATGTCATCGTCTCTGCCTCTATCTCAGGCCTTGCTGCTTCTCTGGGTAGGGTCCCACTCTCAGCTCTTCTCCGTTAATGGTCCTAGAGACCTCTGCTCCTAGACTGGAGAGTTAATCACTCCCTTCCTTGCTACAAAACGTCTACCTTTACATTTCCAACGCTCACAATCAGTCCTGATAACAATTATTCACTATTGTATCACAAGTGACCCATCTGCATTTCATTTCATCAGCTCCGCCTAGACAGATTGGATAGTACTCACTAGAGATTCTGGCTTCCTCCATGGCCCCTAGCTCTAGGTTCCCTCTTGAAAGCTTGTAAGCCAGTCACTTCTTGCCTTTGTAGTCCACCCCCCCCCCATTTGGGTATCCAATGTCCAAGTTGCCCATCTCTGCCTGTGACTAACTCTTAAGATGCAGCCTGTGTCTACTTACCAACACAGTGTGCTTGTAGGCCCGGTGAATCACAATGCTGTAGCCAAACACAGTCATATCCACTTGCTTGACCCACAAGGCAAGTGATGGATCCCGGTCCTCATTCTTGGCTGTGACAGTGAACTTGGGAAAATGGTCTGAGCTAGGCCTGTTTCCTGTGGTGCACAGGATGAGTGGGCAGCTGGTCTGGAAGTCAAAAGGGTAGCCATCAAAGGTCAGATAGTGGCCATATCCTGAAACGATGCAGGAGGCATCCATGCGGGCCTGGCAGGAATACAGACCACCCTCCTCCATGCAGTACTCATCGTCCCTGCAGGGCATGGTTTCACAGTGGACACTGTTGTCTGTGCCATTGCAATAGCAGAAAATCTGGCAATCCAGGTCCACCCAGAAGGTCTCATTAGTGGCGAGCTGGTGTCCCTCGAAGTTGCAGCCACATTCGCTCCGGCTAACACACTGGCTGCCCTGCAGGGCATAGCCCACGTCACACTGACATCCCTCAGTGCAGTGATCCACACAGATGGGACCCAGGGCCAGGGTCTCGCAGGTCTCCGTACAAGTCATGCACTCCTCAAAATGGCTGTTCTCCGGGCAGTCCAGAGCTGAGGGGGGTCAAGGAGAAGACAGGCTTGAGAAAGAATGAACAGTCAAAGATGAGAGGGGGTATGTGTGTGTCTGCATGTATGTGTAGTCATGTGAACAGCTCAGTGAGCTTGAGGAATGTCATGTGATTGATACCACTGTTATTCTCAGTTTGGGTGACTAAAGGTGCGATGACCCCCTTCATTATGTGTTCCGTTATTGCACCCAGGCCCGCATGGGGAGGGTTAGGACTCCATGCCCATGTACTGAATGCATGCCAGGTACTATCCTAAGGATCTGTGTGTACTTTATTTCAACAACCTACAAAGTAAGGTAAATGTTATTATCCCTCTCTTATAGATGATGAAACTGAAATTCACTGACTAAAGTTAAGTACCAGAGTTAACCCAGATCTCCTAAAGTTCTGGAGAGGCCATGCACTATATTAGAAAGAACATGTGTCTTCGGGTCCTAGAGACTGAGGATGTGTTTGAGTTTCTGTTTTTCTTTTTATAAAACAAGGACAGTACTTAATTTAGTAGAATTGTTCTATGGAGTAATAGCCTTATCTACTGAATCTTAATAAATATCACGGCTTTCTCCTTTTACTCTATTGTGCAGAGAGACTCTATGTAGGTATTTTTAGTCTGGAAAGTGGTTCATATCTGTTGTTTCACCTTTCATTTCTCTGCTACTGGTGTCTTCTGGTTGCCTCTGTCTTCTCCTCACCCTGTGCTCATGCTCACTTCCACTCACTCTTTTGCCCCTCCCAGACTGCCTTCCTACAAGCCAAATCCCACTCATCTGTCAAGTTTCATTTCCAATTACACTTCTACCAAGAAGACTTGATCTTTGCTGGATCAAGTCTCTTTGTAAAAAAAGCACAGTACATAAACCCCACATGCTGGGATTTACCTTTCCACTTCTCTACATTATTTTGTTTTGTCAAAACTTGACATCATCAGGGACAGACTCCAAGTTGTTGTTGTTAAGTGCCGTCGAGTCGGTTCCGACCCATAGCGACCCTGTACAGGGTTTCCGAGGGTGTAAATCTTTACGGGAGTAGAAAGCCTCATCTTTCTCCCACGGAGCGGCTGGTAGTTTCGAACCGCTGACCTTAAGGTTCGCAGCCCGATTCGTAACCACTACGAACCCAAAGGAAATCTACCACCAAGTCTGTGAAATCTAGAAGTACGTGAAGGTCCCCACCATCCCCTGGGAGAATAAGACCTTGCTTTAAAAATTTCTTTGGCTCTTATACATACTATCATTCCTTAATGGTATTTTACAATCCAAGGGCATGAAGGACACTACTAAGATATAAATTGCATGGCAATAACATTCTGCCCACAAGTACCAGCTCAATAGTTCTGTACTGCCAACGAGAAGCAAATCTTTTTTCCCTTAGCTAAAGGACTGTCTCCACTCCCCATTGCTCTCCCCTCTGACTACAATACCATACTACTTTGGAGTTGAAGGCTAGTTCAGCGCTAATTAAATATGTCTGTATAGAGGGATTTTCTCATTTGTCTCTAAATTATGAATGTTATAACACTGACTGCAGGTTTATGGTGATAGCAAATAACATGACTTATTTAAATGGCTCTCGCTTTAAGACTTATTGTGTTGTCTGAATTTGTCTGAAAGTCTGGAACATACAGTCATGCAGTAATAAAACTTCCCCATCCCCTGGTATGCCTCTATGATATTACTTAATTGGGCAGCCTGACTCTGCCAGCAAAAGGGATGGTTCAAAATATCTGATCACAGAAGCAGTGGTTGTCTCTCTCTAGGTTCAAAGAAAATTGTGTTGCTGATTTACGCCACTGCTCATTCCCATCCTCACTCTGCAAGACACCCACCAGATGAACCCCTTAGTGCCTGGACACTTGATTAAACATATGTGTGGTCTCCAAGTCCTCTCCAGACTCATATACAGAAGGTATAAGACATCTTGGGGGAGGTTCTCAAGCTGGAGCCCCAGTCCTCTGCCTAAAGATGCCATCTTCCATGTGACTGATTCTATCCATACCTCTCTAGAAAAAAGGGCATTTATAAGCGGTCCTTCCAGCTCTGATAACTCAGAGGCAGGATGGTGAGGCCTTCTGAGCAGCCATTGTACACAGGAATGAGGGTGTCACCCCAATCACACCATGTGTACTTGGCATGCATGTTTCTCTTAAGTGCCATCGAGTCAGTTCCAACTCACTGTGACCCTGTATAGGGTTTCTGAAGAGCAGCTGGTGGGTTTGAACTGATGACCTTGCAGTTTGCAGTCCAGTCCTGATCATGCAATGCCACACCAGGAGTGGCATGCATAGGACCACCTGTGCTTGTCACAGTACAAAAACAAACCAGAAATGCTTCCTGCTGGTTAGGAGTTCATGATCAGAAAGGAGGACACTGACATAGCCTGGCAACAAAATGGATTGGGTCTGGAGGAGACTTGGTAATCCTGTGTTGTGGTTTAAATACATCTAAAAAGCTGGGTGTGTAAGCAGGGACAGAAATCATGTTCATTAAGAAGGAGATACAACAGAAGAGGATGCTGGGCGATGGATTAAAATAAGGCTTTGGGAACATGTTATAAAGTCCCATTAGATGAACAAGTATTAGTTAGTTTGAAGAACATTGCTATATCTATCTTGAAATCCAATGTAGTCTGTGATAGGATAATATCCATATGCCTACAATGAAGTTAGTTAATTCCACTATTATTCAAATTTACCCTCCAACCACTACAGTCAGTGATGATGAAACTGAAGAATTCTACCAACTACTTCAGTCTGAAATTGATCAAACGTGCAATCAAGATGCATTGATTGGAATGTGAAAGTTGGAAACAAAAGAAAGGATCAGTAATTGGAAGATTCGGCCTTGAGGAGATAAATGATGCTGGATATTGCATGATAGAAATTTGCAAGACCAATTACTTCTTCATTGCAAATACCTTTTTTGAACAACATAAAAAATTACTATACACATGGATCTCACCAGATGGTACACACAGGAATCAAACTGACTATATTTGTGGGAAGAGACTGTGGAAAAGCTCCATATCATCAGCCAAAACAAGGCCAGGAGCAGATTGTGGAAGAGACTATCAATTGCTCATATGCAAATTCAGGCTGAAGCTGAAGAAAATTAAAATAAGTCAATGAGAGCCAAAATATGATCTTGAGCATATCCCACCTGAATTTAGAGATCATCTCAAGAACAGATTGATGTTTTAAACACTAATGAATGAAGACAATAAGAGTTATGGGGTGACATAACAACATCATACATGAAGAAAGCAAAAGGTCATTATGAAGACAGGACAAAGAACAGACCAAAGTGCCGACTAAAAGAGACTTTTGAGCATAGAGAAGCTAAAGTGACTGGAAGAAAGGCTGAAGTAAAAGAGCTGAACAGAAAATTTCAAAGGGCAGCATAAGAAGACAAGGTCAAATATTATAATGAAATGTGCAGAGACCTGGAATCAGAAAACCATGAAGTAAGAGCACATTTGGCATTTCTCAAGCTGAAAGAACTGAAAACAAAACAACAACAACAACAACAACAAAAAACCCCAACAATTAAGCCTTGGGTTGCAATATTGAAGGATTCTACAGAGTCCTCATGTGGTGCTGTAGGTTATTGCTCTGGACTTTAAAGTTGACTTGATCTGAAAGATCAATGGTTCAAGCTCACCAGCCACTCCTCAAAAACCCTATAAAGGGTCACTATGGGCCGGAACTGACTCAACAGCACTTAACAACAAAAACATGGGCCATATATTGAATGACTATGGAAACAACAAAAGAAGATGAAGGAATACACAGAGTCAATGTACCAAAAAAACCTGGTTGATGTTCAGTCATTTCAAGAGCACATGATCAAGAACTGATATTATTGAAGGAAGGAAGGGAGGGAGGAAGGAAGGAAGAAAAAGAAGGAAGGAAGGAAGACGTTGAAGGAAGGCATTGGCAAAAAACAAGAGTTCAAGAATTGATGGAATACAAGCTGAAATGCTTCAACAAAGTGATGTAGCACTAGGGGCCCTCATTTGTCTATGTCAAGTAATTTGAGATAGCAACCTAGTTGACCGATTGGAAGAGATCCATATTTGTGCGCATTCCGAAAAAAAAGGTAATGCAATGGAATGCGGAAACCACTGAACAATATCATTACCATCACATGCAAATTTTGCTTAAGATAATTTTTTAAATAATTGCAGCAGTACACTGTTTGGGAGTTGCCAGAAACTCAAAGCTGATTCAGAAGAGGATGTAGAATGAAGGATATCATTGCTAAGATCAGATGGGTCTTGGCTGAAAGCACAGATTACCAGACAGATGTCTACTTGTACTTTATTGACTATGAAAAGGCATTTAACTGTGTGGATCATAACAAACTATGGATAACATTACAAAGAATGAGTGTTCCAGACCACTTAATGTTGCTCATGAGGAACCTGAACATCAACTATGAGGCATTCATTCTAACAAAACAAAGGGATAGTGAATGGTTTAAAATCAGGATAGGTGTGAGTCACAGTTGTAGTCTTTCAACATACTCCAATCTGTATAATGAGCAAATAATCATAGAAAGATAAGAAAAAGATGATAAGGATGATAAGAAAAAGAATGTGGCATCAGCATTGGAATAAGAATCATTAACAACCTGCAATACACAGATAATACAACCTTGAATGCTGAAAATGAAGAGGACTTAAAATACTTACTGATAAAGAGCAAAGACTACAACCTTCAGTATGAGTTGAACCTCAATTAAATCCTCAAAAATGAACCAATATGAAAAATGGAGAAAAGATTGGAACTGTCAAAGACTTCAATTTGCTTGGATCCACAATTAATGCTGATGAAAGCAACAGTCAAGATATCAAGCAACATATTGCATTGGGCAAATATGCTGAAAAAAACCCTCAAATGTTCAAGAACAAAGATGTCATCTTGAGGACTAAAGTGCACCTGATCCATGCTGTGGTATTTACAATCATTTCATATGCATGTGAAAGTTATACAATGAATAAGGAAAACCTTAGAAGAACCGTTGCATCTGAATTATGATGTTGGCTAAGAATATTGACAGTACTATGGACTGCCACCACCTGTCATTTGTTGTACTGTGGTGGCTTGTGAGTTGCTGTGATTCTGGAAA
>NW_006408526.1:34947417-34967193 GCF_000296735.1 Chrysochloris asiatica | reverse complement strand
GATATCATGTTTGGTAAGGTGGAGGGTCAGGGAAAAAGAGGAAGACCCCCAACGAGATGGAATGGCAAAGTAGCAGCATCGATAGACTCAAGCGTGGCAACAATAGTGAGGTGGGCCCAGGATCGGGCAGTGTTTCGTTCTACTGTGCATAAGGTCACTATGGGTCGGTACCCACTCAATGGTACCTAACAACAGCAACATCAATGAAGTGCCAGAAAAGCAAACATATCTGTCTTGGAAGGCAGTACAGCCAGAATTTTCCTTAGAAGTGTGGATAGAAAGACTTTGTCTCTTATGCTTTGGATATGTTATCAATAGTAACCAGTCCCTGGAAAAGGACATAATGTTTAGAAAAGTGGAAGATGAGGGAAAAAGAGGAAGACCCTCAGCAAAATGAATTGAAAGAGTGGCAGCAACATTGGGCACAAACATAACAATTGTGAAGATTGCAGAGGTTTGAACTGTATTTCATTCTGTTTTTCACAGGGTTGCTATAAATCAGAAGTGACTCGAAGGCACTTAGCAAAAACAACAACAAATTTGATAAGAAGCCCTGGTATGGCACTTTAGGATAAGCACTGGATTGCTAATCACAAGGTTGGCAGTTCAAATGTACCAGCTGCTCCTCAGAAACCCTATACAGGGTCGCTATAAGTCAGAACCAACTCAATGGCACCTAAAAACAACAATGGATGTGGTAAAGAATGTTGGTGGCGCTATATGATACGCACAAAGTCAGCAATTCAAATCCACCAGCCAGCCACTCTTCTGGAGACAGTTGAGACTTTCTGCTCTCGCAAGTATATACAGCCTTAGAAACTCTATACGGGGTCACTGTGAGTCAGAACGTACTCGATGGCACCTAAGAACAAGAGAAACTTTAGACCCTCTGTCCTCTGGTGTGCCTCCAGAATTCCAGTTTTAGGATTAACAGCATCTGTTGTTAATTAGTCCATCTCTGAGGAGCCCTGGTGGTACTGTGGGTTAAGTGTTGGATTGCTAACTGCAAGATTGGTGATTCAAACCCACCAGTCACTACACAAGAGAAAGATTAGGCAGTTTGCTCCTGTAAAGATTTACATTCTTAGAAATTCAAAGGATCAGTTCCACCCTGTCCTGTAGAATTGCTGTGAGTCAGAATGGCAACAACTAATGTACTACGATTGGTTCCTCAGTGAAACAAGTGTACCATATAAGTCCAAGGTATTAATGATCAGAGAAATTGTGTGCAGGAGGCTGAAGTTATGTGGAAACTCTCTGTACTTTCTCCACAAATTCTCTATAAACCGAAAACTGCTCCTTAAAAAAAGGACTATTACACATTTGTAGAAACTAAAAGGAAAAAAAAAGACAAAAACAGAAAGCAATGGAAGATAAATAGTGTGTGCATGTGTGTGTAACTCTTAGCTCTACCTGCTGCAAGAGACTGAAAGTAAAGCAAAGGCATACCTTACCCAGACCATGGTCTCTAATAATATTCCCCACCAAAAAGACTCTGCGTTCCTTGGAGAAAGGATTCCAGTCTGGATCAGGAAAGCTAACTGATGAGTGTGGAGCACTTTGCTATTTTAAGAAGTAAGATGGTCTTCAAAAAAATGACAGAGGCCAAAACAGAGAAGCCTGCTTGACCGAGAACCTTCACGGACAAAATCTAGAACCATATTAACATCAAAATAATTAACCCATGAACTATGTAATAATAAAACATGATAAAAACAGGAATCTATACATTCACATTAATAAGATGTAACAAGGTGAAGACATGCTAAATATATATATTTAGAGAGTCAGAGACAGACCTAGAGTGAGAAAGTGACCAAGAGGTGAAGAGTGGCAGAAAAACAGAGAGAGACAGGGACAAAATGTTAACAATATGTTAATCTGAATAAAGGATATTTACATGTTCTTGAAGCTCTTCTGTAACTTTGAAATTAGTTCAAATGAAAAGTTTCAAAAAATCAACAAAACAGGAAAAACATAAGGGAAGACAAATAAATCGATATAAAGGCTGGAACTAGAATGGTAGCATTGGTCTTTGCCTTGGGCTGACCTTTTGGTGGGTCAGCAATGTGTACTGGAGTCCTGCCATGAGACCACCCTTTTTGTCAAGCAGTCTTGTCTGACCTCCAGGTTAACCCTCCCTGATAAGCAAGGGTGTCATATGCATATCTTCAAAGCATTGATCCTAAATTACTTCTAGCACATCCACTGTCTTGCTGAGAGGAGTCAGATACTCTGGAGACAAAATAAAAAAACAGCAACATGGGCCTCCATAAACAACCTCTGTCACGTTTGCTCTGGGGAGCAGTCCTAAGTTTTGTGATTTGAAAGACACCCTGACTGATCTCGCAGCCTAGTGAATGGGGCTCTTCTTTTGCCAAGGAAAGGGCACAAATGGAGCCACTATAAATATTTCTATTCATTCTTGGGGTCTGGATACCCCTACTGCTTTGACATGGCAAGGTTTCTACCCCATGAGAGATAAAAACAACAACAACAACAAAAAAAAAAAAAAAACCCACAAGTCAACAGAATGGCTAATTTTTCTACAAAGAGAGGCACGGTGGAATTTAAAACGGGAGAAACATTCTGCTTGGGGTGGTGCTCTTCCAGAGCACACTACAGACTGGGGAAGATATGCACAGTAATTCAATTGTCCTGGAGCACAGAAATCCTGAGTAAGAAAATCTAGTCTCATCTCCTTCCCCACCCTAACTAGCCTCCCCTGTTATATAACCCCAACTTACGGCAGAAGTCATAGGTTCTCCAGGGGCCCACCTCCACGTCAGCATTCTTGCAAGCGCTGGCATAGCGAGCCACTGAATCACAGAGTTCTGACTCATTGCCCCCACTCTGGCATAGGCGGTAGAGGCAGGTGCGGTAGTAGGCCGTGACGTTGACCACACCATGGCACTCCAAGAAGGAGCTGTTGGAGGGGTCATTGATAATACCGCATCTGGAGCGGCTCCGATAAAACTTGAGCAGTTCTGAGTCATTGTTGCAAGCCTTCAGAAGGTCCCCACACTCCCCATTGCAGATCTCCTCAAAGGTTGTCCAGCTTTCCAGGAACACGGCTAGGTTGTCTGTGCACTTGCCATTGGGGAGGCAGAACTCGTCGCTGGCATTTGCATTGAAGAAGCCACACAGTCCTCCGGTGCAATTGAAGTAGGTGGTGGACAGCCGGATGTACAACAGGCCTATGTCTGAATACTGCACGGTCACAATACCCTTGGATTCCAATGTGGTGCTGTTTTTGTTTCGATAAATTTCCAGCTTTCCCGAAGGATGGAAAAATGGTAATTCCACTTCCTGACCATTCAACTGCAAAACCAAGTCACCATTTTCAGTTCCAGAGATACGCAGAGTAACCACAAGTTCCCAGGCTATGGAATACAGACCTGGTTCTACTCCATGACTATCTTGTCCTTAGAGAAAGGACAAGAAACTGATGATCTGTGCAAACCACACAGATAAACACCAACTCTTTCTTCAAGAGCATCAAGAGCATCTTTGTTTCTTTCTTTCCAGAATCCCCTGACTCAACACGTTTGCTGTCTGTGTGTGTATAAGACCCTAAGTGAGCCCAAATAATGTGTGAAAAAAAATGTCTTAGATATGTGTCATTTGCCTGATGCCTGAGCCCTTCATTTTAGGACCTTTCACAGGTACTAACTTTTCTGGCTTCTTCTTTTCTCTCTTCTCTTCAGATTTTTCCTTCCCTATACCCCAGCCTCTTGAAGGCATATAGTGTAGACTTATACTAATAGCCACCCACCTCTCACTATTCTTACAACAGATTAATATCCACCATTGTGTTCAATGGAAATCCAAACCCAACCCTTTCAGTTTGTGCATGTGTGTTTTATCAATAAAAAGTGTATTGACTTTTGTGTTTTAAATGAGAATATATGTGATATGATAATATGTATATTGGATTGTATTGAGCAACTCGCCACCCATCTCAGCTCCACCACTACTGAGCTATGGGGCCCTCACTTGGTCTTTTGGGGATCTTCAAATGGAAACCAGGAATTGCACTAGATGATTTCCAATATTCCTTCTGTAACTAATGATCTACAAATCTGGATGTCTAATAATGGCTATTGTAACCAGATCAGAGTGGGAGATGGCATCGTGGAATATACCTTTATATTATCTGACATGTTACCATCTATGGGTAGGAGATTCAGTATGTATATACTTATTATATATGTGTTGTTGTTGTTAAGTGCTGTTGAGTCAGTTCCAACTCATAGGAACCCTGTATAGGGTGTTTGAGGAGTGGTTGGTGGATTTGAACCATCAACCTTTCAGTTCAAACCAGCCTTGTTGTTGAGCACTTATCCTATAGCACCACACTATGACTCCGTATCTAGATATAATGTACATATATATCTGTATATATATGTGTGTGTAACAGTATATAGACTGTATATATGAGGGGGCTTTGAAAAGTTTGTGGAAAATTCCATTATCTTTTAACTCCACTTTTCTACAAACATCTTGAAGCCAAGCTGTTGTATAGTACAAGTATTAAGAGCACATACTCTGGAACCAGCCTGCCTGGGCTTAAATTCTACTTTATCTCCCTGTGTCCCTGGGGAAATTACTCAACCTCTCTGTAACTCAGTTTTCCCATCCGTAAAATGAGGATGATAATATTATCTACCTTTTCAAATGTAACCTTACTTAGAAGGGACATAGGATAGTGCTTGGCACACAGTAAGCATTCTGTGAATATATACTATTATAGAGCGCTAGACCTTCAAAATCCTTCTAATTTGAGAAATTCCAATTTTACTCCATTGCTCCACCTGACAGACTCTCGTTTGGTGTTTGTAGTTAGGAAATGTTCACATTCCTGAGACATCTTCCTAGAATCCATTCCTGGTCAAAGGCAGAAAGGCAAACTGAAGAGAATGGAAGCCCATCCACTTGGCTTGAATCATCCAAAACCCCTCAAAAGTAGCAAGGACTCTTACCTTGACTTCTGAAGCCCCGACTCCACCTATCTTGACCTCCTGGTCAGCCACAAGGATCCTAAGGCCTCTGAGCCAAGCAGGCCCTGCGTCGAGCTTCTTCTTGTTGATGTCGATTTCTATGTAGTCAGGCTGCTCCGAGCAGGTCTTGAGGAGGGTGTAGGAGAAGTCCGGCGGGAAGGCATAGGCAACCCCATCAAACGTGTGCAGCACCTGGTCCTGGTTGAGCAAGCACACAGTCTCCCGCTTGGGGAAGCAGCCCTGATAACCATCCTCCACCGCGCACACCTCGCCGCTACGGCAGGTCTTGTTGAAGCAATAAACGTCCCCGCCCTCCTCACACAAGCACTGCATGGTGCAATTGGCTGTGGCCCAGAAGAACTCCCCCATGGTGTAGTAGTGGCCGTCGAAGTCGCAGCCACACTTGTGCAGGGGGACGCACTGGCTGGTGCTGAGGACAAAGCCATCGTTGCACTCACAGCCCTCGGTGCACGGGGTTGGGCAGTTCTGAGAGGCTGTCAGATCCGAGCAAGTGTCTGGGCAGCTGCTGGTGCACACGGAATAGTGGCTGAAGCTGGGGCACTGCACAGTGGACACTGGGGTGGGGGAAAGGAAGAGAGTGTGATAACTCAACAGTATCACGCAAGCGGGAGCAGGTCCTCTAATTTGATCATCTAGAGTAGCATGGCACTTAAGTGGCAGCCCCAAGTTTTGTTTTTTTTTTTAAGTCATTGTTTGGCAATCTACAACTTTTAAGCTGTTTGTTTGTTTTTTCTTTAATTAAATAGATGGTGGACCTATCAGATGATCTGATTTTATGTACAGAGTCCGGGCCATTCTTTAAAGGACATGAAATGCAGCTTTCAGGAGAAATGATGAATTGAATATAGTAAGAGGAGTGACTTGAAAGCATGAAATTTCTAGCAAGGCAATTCTTAGAACACCTAAGAGTGGCCAAGGAAGAGGAGTCCTGGTGGCACCATGGTTAAAGCACTCATCTGCTAACCAAAAGTTCAGCAGTTTGAACCCACCCATACCACTGAAGGAAAGGTATGGCAGTCTGCTTCTGCAAGTGTTGTTGTTAAGAGCCATCTTGTAGAGGGTTTTCAGGGAGTGGCTGCTGTGCTTGAACCGCCAACCTTTCCATTCAAACCAACCTTGCAATCCAGAGCATTAACCTACAACGCCACACCAGGACTCCTCTGTAAATATTGTTGTTGTTGTTAAGTACCGTGGAGTCAGTTCCGACTCATAGTGACCCTACACAGGGTTTCCAAGGCTGCAAATCTTTACGGGAGCAGAAAGCCTCATCTTTCTCCCGCGGAACAGCTGGTGGTTTCAAACTGCTGACCTTGAGGTTAGCAGCCCGATTCGTAACCACTACGCTACAGTATTAGAACCTTGGGAAATCAACAGAGCAGTTCTACTTGTCCTACAGGGTCATTATGAGTCAGAATGCACTCAACAACAGTGGGTGGGTAAAGGATTCCTTAGGAGCAATAGCAGCCCAATGGTTAAGTGCTCAGCTACTAAACTACAAGTCAGCAGTTCAAAACCACCATCAGCTCTGCAGGAGAAAGATGTGGCAGTCTGCTTCTGTAAATACTTCAGCTCTGGAAAACTGATGGGGCAGTTCTACTCTGTCCTGTCGGGTTCTTGTGAGTTGGAATCAGCACAACATTAGTGGAGTTTTGTGGTTTTTTTATTTTGTTGGAACAAGAAAGACTATAGGAATGAATTCCCTGTGATATTAAAAATAAGGCTGTCCCTTGGCTTTCTGAAGCGATGTGTATGCCAATTGCTCCAGGAGACTGAATCTCAGCCAGATGCCTTCTGAGGAACCTTCTTGCTTAGAAACCTTTGATTCTGATTTTAAGAACATCTGAGTCTAAATAAATGTTTTGGTTTGGTTGAATCGAACATACAGGGGCTCAGTGGCCTAGCAAACTAGCTCTTTGGATTCAATAAAATTTGTCCTACTGAAACAAACATCAGAGAAAGAGAGAAAGAAGCAAAGCTGAGAGAAACTGTGGAAAATTGAAATTAGCATCAGCAGAGAAAAACATAGAGATCTTATAGATAAAAATGTAGTCAAGCAATGTGGGTGCTACTGGATTGAATACGGATTATAAAGAAGTCACATTCAATCAGGCCCAGGGCTGGGGGTGTTCTGGGTAGCATACAGACTGTCAGTCACAGAGCAAGAAAAGTGCATGGTTTCTTCATAGCCTGACCAATAAACTAGGAATTAGCATAAACCTGATACATGATGATTTATGTGACTCCAACTCCTACTGATAGGGAAAAAATCTCCCTCTGGCCTCGGAACTTAAAACTTTTCATTTCCTTACCAGTGGCATATATGTAGGGGCTATAATTTTCTGTTAACTCATATGAAAACCAAAGACCAGGAAGGGAACAAAATCCAAAGAATCAATTTGTTGTTTGCTTATTTAAGTTTCCATAGCCAAAAAAAGGAGAGAGATTTAAATGAAATAGAAGGAAAAACTAATGAGATGACTAAACAGTATAAAATGCTTAACCCAACCCCAGATTCACTATCCTGTTGGGGTTTTTCCTAACCATGTAGCATTTCAGAGAAAGCACTGCTTTATTGGTGGACTGCTAACTACAAGGTTGGCAGTTAAAACCCACCAGTCACTCCTCAGAAGAAAGCTGGACAGCCTCAGAAATCCTATGGAACCATTCTACTGTGTCCTATAGGATGGTCACGAGTGTGACATGACTTTACAGCACTGGGTTTGTTGGTTTGGATCCCTCTAATGGACTCCTAAGGAGTCAGGCTGGTAACCTCAAGGTCAGCAGTTCAAAACTACCAGCTGTTCCACAGGAAAAAGATGAAGCTTTCTGCTCCTGTAAAGATTTACAGCCTCTGAAACCCTACTCAGGGTCGCTGTGAGTCAGAACCAAATCCACAGTATACCACCACCACCAATGGAGTCCTGGAGCTCTGGTGTGGCTCTGTGGGTTAATGTGCTGGACTGCGAGGTTCAAGCTCACCAACCGCTCCTTGGAAACCCTATACAGGGTTGCTGTGGCTCAGAAATGACTTGATGGCACTCAACAACAACAACAACAACAATGGAGTCCTGGTGTAGCGCTGGACCGCACTGGACCACAAGGTTGGTTTGAACCACATGGTGGGAGATTTGAAAACACCAGCCACTCCTCGGTAATGCTATACAGGGTCGCTATGGGTCAGAACTGACTCTACAGCACTTAACAACAACAACAAAATGCAGCTCTTTCTTCTTTCAGCAGCAGGTCATCAGAATGCTCCAAAGCAAGTGTGGAAACCCTAAAGAACCTGGTAATGGGGTGGGGTGGGGGGCAGATGTTCCTATTGAGAGGTGAGATGCTGCAGGTTCCTATTGGAAGGTGAAATATTTTCCCATAGGCTGGTTGAGATTAGCTAGCCTAGCTTCTGTACAGACTTAGCAGCCAGGAGCTACTGCCATCTCTGGAAGCCCCAACTCCTCACTTAGTTCTGGGAGGGCCATGGCTGGCTCCCTGCACTCCATGCTTTCAAAACCACTGGCATGAATCAGCAGCCTCTTGTTTTCTGACTAGGATATTGGGTGGTGGGGAGGGGGAATAAAGATCTTCTGACAGTTTATTCTTTATACCTTGTCGTGTTTCAACCTTAGCCTCACCCTGGGGCAATTTGGCTCAACAAAGGCCTTTGTGAAGAGCCCAGAAGCCCTATCCCTGCCCCCTGCACAAGCGAGGTTGCTTACCACACCCAGTCTGGATTCGCCAGTCTCCAATGGGGATGCCGAGGGCTTGGCATACCAGGGCATAGGCCTGAATGGCTTGACAAAGGAGTGTGCCATTGTCCGGCACGCTGCAAAGGTCATACACGCAGCTATGGATAAAGGCCGTAGGGTCCACGACGGTGCCACACTCCCAGAGCGGGCCGTCTGTCTTGTTGAGGAAGCCGCAGTAGTCGGAGCCAAAGTAGAGGGCCTCAGTGGTGGCGTCACACTGAGTGCAGTTATCTACGCAGCCTGAGTCGCATTTCCAGTCAGGGTGGTAGACACGCCAGCTCTCTCCCAGGTCCAGCACTGACATGGCTGGCCTACCATCTGGGCGGAGGAAGTCATCCAGTGGGTTTTTATTGTAGTTCCCACAGAGCCCACAGGTGGAGTTTATATAGGAGCCTGGGATGGAAATGGAGGCATAGTGCTGGCCGTCAAATGTCACTAAGAGCCCAAAATCCGTTTCCACGGCAGTAGACATGCCACTCTGGTAGATTTTCACCGCCCCCAATTCTAAGGTGACGGGCAAAGAAGTCACTAGGTCATTAACCTGCCAACAACAGTAACAGTGAAAGGCAGGTGAGCAGATGCCTGAGCAACAGTTTCCAGCAGAGGTCAGAAGCGGAGGCAAAGGAACTCAATGTTGCAGAGAGAACAGCCCCCCAAAATGTTCACTCCAGTAGGCAACTAAGGAAAGGTTTGCAGAAAAGCCCCAGAGGGCAGGCTGGCTGTGAGCCACCTGGGCACTGTGCATTTGAGCCACAATAGGCTTAACATTTCTAGGACCACCTCTGGGACCTGATGATTGTCAGCCCTTCAAGCTTTTTCCTCTTCATTCCTTTAAACTCACTCCTCACATCCCAGTTTAAATCACTTATTTTTCCATGACCCCTTTACTGCCATTAACACCCACTGGACACTCCTCCCAGCTGAAATGTGGATGTAGACTGCTCGACACAATTTGGCTTCAGGAGCTGCTCTGGTGCTTGTGATTTTCTGAGCGTTTTACCTTCTACCTTTCTTGGCTTCTGGACTATGTCATTTAATCATTCATTCAACCACACACAAAAAATATTTGAACACCTACTGGGTACCAAGCACTATGTTAGGTGTTAAGAACTGAGGGATAAAACAATATTTGTCTCTCAAGGAGTTCTAGGACACAAATAAATAGATGTTTATCACATGCTGTTTTACAGACAAATTAATGGATGCTTCACGGACAGACCAGCAGATGTATACCAACACTTGTCAGGGAGAGTTGGGTAAGACATTTTGGAGGAAGTTCGTCATTGGACTGCTAACTGCAAGGTGGGAAGTTCAAACTCACCAGCTGCTCTTCCAGGAGACAGATGAGGCTGTTTGCTCTCATAAATATTTAAAGTCTTGGAAAACTTGTATAGGGACATTATGCATTTGAATTGATTAAATGCAGCTGGGGTTTGTTTTGCTTTATTTTGTCTGACATGAGTCTTTAAAAAAGGGGCCAAATGAAGAGTGGGAATTGCCACCACTCGTCTGTCAGAGAATTCCAGGATAAGGGAATAAGTCAAATTGGCTAGAAATAACTGCACGTGGAAAGGGACAGTCACCAGGTTTTACTGGGCTGCAGAGGGAAGGGTGGCCAGAAATAAATCTGGAGGTGCAAACACCACCAGATCAACACACACTTATTCAGCCCCGTCTGTGTGCCAAGCACTGTTTTAGGAGTTAGAGAATCAGCAAGGAACAAAACAGATAAAATTCCCTTTCATGGAATCTGTATTCTTGTTGGAGATCCAGTAGTAAAGAAAATAAGTCAGGAAAATGTATCAAGTAATATTATAGCACAGAGTCCCTGGGCGGATGAAGTTTCTAGTCCACCCAGAAGCACATTGGAAGAAAGACCTGGCAACCTTCCTCTGAAAAACCAGCCACCAAAACCCCATAGAGCAGAATAATTCTACTCGGACACATAGAGAGTCTTCATGAGTTAACAGTAATTGGTTGCACTATATAAGTGTGATGGAAAGCAATAAAGCAGGGGATGTGGATAGGAAGAGGGTTTCTAATTTTAAATAGTACAGTGAGGGAAGACCTCACTTGGAAAGCCAATCATGTGTTTACTTGGTGTAACAGTGTTTTGACCCCAAGGACAGTGTGACAGGAGCAGAGAGAGCAAGCAGAGGGCAACAGTAGATGATGTCAGGGAGACAACAGCAGCCAGAACATCCAGAGCCTTGTTGGTCATTGCCAGGACTTTGGTTCTGACTATGGGTGAGACTGAGAGCCAAGGGGTGTTTAGAGCAAGGATCGACAAGATCTAACTTCCACTTTAAAAGAATTGTTTGGGCTTCAGTATCGACAATAGGTCTTGGAGGCCCTTTTATGACATGTTAGGAAACAAACAAAACTTGGATATATTTTCTGTAGGATAGCCCCTGAAGGGTTTCAAGTAAAGGCATGGATGGCATAGTCACATTGGCATTTCAGAGAGTCCATTCTGGCCAGTGTGAGGGTATATTGATAAATGACAAGATTTGAAGCAGAAAAGCAGAGGTTCAGGTGGGCAAAGGAGGGAGAGGAACCAAAGTAGATCCAGATGGGAAGACTTGAAGAGAAAGGGATAAATTGCCAGTGTAAACTCAGCAGGATCTGGTGGTTTTTACAGTGAGCGTAAGAGAAAGGAGATGATAGTGGAAGAACCCCAGGTAGTCTAGCTCATGTGAGTAAGTGGCTTGATAAACCTCCAACAGAGGGAGTTAATAGTCTTCATTTTCACACTTAACCAATATTAGGTACCATCAAGTAGGTTCTGACTTGCAGCAGCTCTACGTCAAACAGAATGAAACACTACCCAGTCCTGAGCCATCCTCACAATTATTCCTATATTTGAACCCATTGTTACTACCACTGTGTCAGTCCCTGTCGCTAGGGGTCTTGTCTTTTTCACTGACCCTCCACTTTACAAAGCATGACGTCCTTCTCCAGGAACTGGTCCCTCCATACAACATGTCTAAAGTACACGAGGCAAAAAGTCTTGCCATCCTCGCTTCTAGGAAGCATTCTTGCTGTACTTCTTTCAAGAGTGTTTTTGTGTTTTTTTTTCTAGTGCCAATTGTTGTTGTTGTTGTTAAGTGCCGTCGAGTCGGTTGCGACCCATAGTGACCTTGTACAGGGTTTCCAAGGGTGTAAATCTTTATGGGAGTAGAAAGCCTCATCTTTCTCCCACAGAGTGGCTGGTAGTTTCGAACCGCTGACCTTAAGGTTCGCAGCCCGATTCGTAACCACTACGCTACCAGATATTTGTGAGCTGAGATGAAATGGCTAGTCTAGAATGGTCCCAGCTGGAACTCACTGGTCAGTAACATATACAAGAGGTTTTCAACAAGTTCATGGAAAAATGGAGTGAAAAGATAATGGAATTTTCCTGTAAACTTTTTGAAACATCTTCATATATTCCAAGCTGGCCTGCACCCAAACTAATCTCTGGAATATGAGAAGGATAAGACACTTACCTGCCACCATTGTTAGGACTTTCTGAATTGTCTAGAAAGTAAGACAATAGATTGTCCACACATCTCCTCCAAGAATCACCATGGCAGGCACCAAGCACAATCCTCTGTCTTTAGAGATGGTTGTTGTTGTTAAGTGTCGTTGAGACAGTTATGACTCATAGTGACCCTGTATAGGGTTTCAGCAGAGAGGCTGATGGATTTGAACCACCAGCCTTTCATTTCAAACCGACCTTGTGGTACAGAGCTTATCCTACAGTGCCACATTAATGAAGATGAGAACAAGAAAAATAGGCTGGGGGGGGGGGGGAATGTCCTACAAGTGAGCTAGAACAAGTAAGAAAAATCTAGGAGCTGATCAATTTATCCTCATTTCCTAGGTAGAGGATTATTCAACAAGGGTAAGAAAGTCATACTAAAGGGCAGGTCAGCAAAAGTATTGGATAATTATCATGTATTGTTCTGTGCTGAGATGTAGAAAGTGAAATCTACCCAAAGGTTGGTATCATTTTAAATGCCAAATACATTGAAATTGCTGAGTGTCTTTCCCTTACTCACATTCAGGCTCCCGCTAATCAGTAGCAAAATCTTATGAGTCTCAAAGCAGCAGCTATGGGGTAGCATATGACCGGATATTCAAAAGTCTCACTTGCTTTTCCTACAACAGATCTGGTCCCACTTAAACATAACAACCAAACAGCTTACACCTAGGTCAACCAACTGCTGCTATGCCCCGGTTCACACCTTTCTTGCTGACATAATTGTCAACAATTATGTACCTCCTCTCATTCTTTAAGAATGTTTGTTTGAACCACAAATACTGGACAGTGCTCAGAATAGGAGCTGCAGAAGGACTTTGACTCCCACCCAGGATTTCTTATTTCATTCTTTTATTCCTTAACGAGTTCAATCAATTCTTGATTAGCTGACCGCTGATGCGTTCCACTTCTTGCTTTCTTGCCTTCTCCCAGTCTTCTAGTCATTTCCCTGTTCAGTAACGTCTCTCCCAGATGTGTCAGGAGAGAGACGGAGAATTACAGAAGCAAAGGGTTTAGGACTGAAGGAGACTTTGAATGGGCAGTGTGGAGCTAGCATGGACTGAAAGCCTACTATGTGCCAGATGTTATACCAGGCACTGCGCATGTGGGCACCCTATTCATCTTCCCTTTTATAGATAAGGAAATCGAGTCCAGGGCGTATGTGATTTACTGGTGACAGGGCCTGACTTCAATGCTGTGCTGTCTCTCTTATTCCCTGAACTGCCCTTCCAGTCCCAGGTCCAGACGATATCCCAAGTACCCCGTCCCCTCAACACTGTCACCTTCATTCTACAGAAGAAGTGATGCTGAAGAGGCCACTGAATCTGACTCCGGAGGCTGAGCTCTCCATCTCCATGTGCTATAGGACTTGGCATTCTTTCCACAGATGCACCCTGAAGTACTCAGGGGAGCGTTTTGAAAGCTAGTAACCATCCTCTAGAAGGAAACATTTCTTGTAAATGGATTTTACTTTTGCTGACTGGCCCTCATTCACACATGTAATCCTAAATTGTGTGTTACTTGAGAAGAATTCAAACAAGGGAGACCCATCTACATAACCCAGTTCCTAACCCCAACATTTGGAAAATGGGTTGTTAGATGGGCATCTACCGTTTGTAAGAACCGATCTAAGAGGCCATTCCATCCACTGGTCCAGTGACTCTGAAGAAGCCAGCTGCCTCACAGGCCTATCTTGGCTCCTTTCTGTGCCCCATTCCGACTTCACCTGGGCCAGGACTCTGCCCTCTGTCACACCTCTCCCCAGCACAGAGGTGTATTTAGAGATACTTGGAAGCCATGTGGCAAAAGATAAGGAGACTGTTGTTAGCTTGATGTTGGAGTCAAAAACCTTTTCTTTCTGGAACATTTATATTCACATCCACATCTCCCTGTTGCTACAGAAAATTGAGGAATCCATGCCCTATGCCTGGATGATGGAACAGAGCCTCGCAAAATTAGCAGGGCTGCTGGGCCTGAAAGAAATGGCATTGTCCCTTCCCAGCTGGAAAAAAAAAAAGTCTTAGTGTAAGTGAAAAACAATTTTAATCAAAATGGAAAGTAGGAATAAAGCATGAAGCTTTCTTTTTCAACTGTAGGTATCAGACACATCATTCTCACAGTACCAGCAAGTAGGGGAAAGCTAGAGATGATCTTTCTAGCTTGAAATGTTAAGCCTCTATCAACAAGGAGAAGGAACTCTGGTAGCGTAGTGGTTACAAGTTGGGCTGCTAACCTCAAGGCCATCAGTTCGAAACTCCCAGTAGTTCTGAGTGAGAAAGATGAGGCTTACTGCTCCTTGAAGATTTACAACCTTGGAAACCCTATGCTGGGTCGCTATGAGTCGGAACCGACTCCACGGCATACAACCACCACTATCGCTAAGGGTCGGAACCGACCCGATGGCACTTAACAACAACAACAACAAATCTATAAGACTACCTGGGTGGTTCAAACAGTTAAAGCACTTGGCTGCTAACCAAAGTAGGTCAGTGTTTCAAAGCCACCCAGAGACACACTGGAAGAAAGACCTGGCCACCAGCTTCCTAAAGGTCATAGGCATTGAAAAGCCCAAGGAGCACAGTTCTACTCTAATGCACAGGTGGTTGTCACAAGGTGAAATTGACTTGGCAGCAACTGGTTTGACTTTTTATCTACGAGGATGAATATAGTGCTCAACTGCACAATGTGAATTTAAAAGGGAAAAATTCCGAAGGTCTGTCTGCACCCTGACTCCTAGCTTTGATTTGATACGCAGAGCTGTCCCTAGAGAGACTAACCAAATAGCAAGCAAATTGGCATGTCAGCCTCAGTAATAGCTCACTTTTCCAATTATGACATTGAGGAGCTACACAGACCTGGAGAAGCCAGAGCTAGAGAAAGTGGGATGAGTTCCTCCATCCTGCCTTTTGTTAGACTTGCTACATCAATTAAAACTACAAGACATATTTAAAAAGAAAAGAAAGGCATCCCTATCTGATGCAGACCATGCTGACCCGGTCAGGAGGTCAAGACCCTGTGGGCCCAAGCGTTGTTGACCGTCCAAACCATAGACTCTGAGGATCAGACTTTAGCTACCTAGTAGACATAGCAAACTGTCCCTCATCTGATTATTCAGTAATGCTTGTTAGTAATCTCATACATGAGCCCTGGATATCCACAGACAAATGTAAAAACCTTCCCTAAAAGCCGAGACTGTAAATTCCAAAAAGGCAAGTCCCCCTAAAAAAAAAAAAAAAGCTAAAGAGGACAGAGAGAAACACTGTTAACTGATGATATATGGAGGGGATAATAATCAATGTAATGAAACAAGCTATATGAATGGTTGAATGTGAAGCTGATGATGTGCCCTGTAAACTTTCACTCAATCCAAAATAAAAACATTTAATAAAAAAAAAAGAAAAGAAAAGAAAAGAAAGGCATCCCTGCCTTGGCATCAGTTCTGGTTTGTAGTTTCTGTAATGACCTCCATGTGTGGGGATTAAAGATGGCACGGCATTGCAGCAATCAACCTGTGCGGTCTTGGTTATTACTGTTTGAATAAAAATGCATGGTTGCAACCAAGTCTTCATTAATATTATGAAAATTGGGACCTTCACAAATTTAGTAATTGCTAGTGGCTTTTTCCCTCTCCCTCTTTTGTCCAGGGCCTTGCTTGAAATCCAGGTGGCAGTGACAGAAATCATTTGCCTCTGTTAACCAGGCCAGCAGAGATCCATGTTCCCTTTGGGGAAAACAGTATGGAGAGAGGGGGCGAGGTCAGTCCATGGTTGCTAAACAAAGGACAAACTGAATTATGGGTTAGTGTTTTTGTGTTTGGGGTACTGGTGTATGTAGTGCTATAGGATAAGCTCTGGACTGTTAACTACAAGGTTGGCAGTTCAAACCACTAATTACTCCATGGAAACCCTATGCAGGGTTGCTATGAATCTGAACCAACTTGATGACACTTAACAACTTTTGTGTTTAGGACATTGATGGTTCACTTGTAGAATTCTTGCCTTCCTAGCATGACAAAAGACATATTTCCATATATCACCCAACAAAAACTTGATGGATTGAAATGGTCCTATCCACAACTGATCATGGGGATAGCACAGAACTGGGTAGCATTTCATTCTGCTGGGCATGGGGTTGCTATGATACGGGGTCGACTCAATGACAGCTAATAATTCTGTGTTTGCATCATTTCCAGGACATGGTCCCATGTCTACAACTCTACAAGCCGGGTCCATGGGAAATTAAACTTACCTCTCTTTTCAGTTACTTCTGAGTTGTGCACGTATGTGTGAATGTGCTTTGTGTGTGCATTCCAGGGATGATGAGGGAATGAAGAATATAAATTAAGTTAAAAAGAAGATAGACATATCAAAGAGAGAGCTTACGTTAGCTCTTGGATAAATCATATTTGGCTTAGGAAACAATTTATAAGAAATTTGCAAGACAGGAAGAACCACACATCTCTTTGGTACTGTGGCAAGCCAAACAGCATAACCAGGAAATCTGGGAAAGACCTCCCCTGGCTGAACAGTCTCCAGCTTCACCATGCCCCCATGAAGGACACAGAGGGGCTCACCTTAACTTTCCCATAGCTTCCTTTAGGGATGAGAACCTTGTAGCCATTCACCTCCACAGAGAGCTCCTTTACCCAGGAGACAGCGGAGCCCCCTCGGTGCTCGTTCTTGGCCTCCACACTGAAGAAGGGGAGGCTAGAAGTCTGTAAGCACTGACGGGCCAACAGGTAGGCACAGGAGCCTTGGAAGTGGAAGAGGAAGCCATCAAAAGTGTGGTAGTGCGGCTCCCCAAACACTACACATGTGCTGGTCTCCACAGGGTTGCAGTAGAAGAATTTGCCTTTGGGTTCGCACACCTCATAGGGGCCACAAGAGGCCTCCTGGCAGTAGATCTCGTTGTTGAAATCCAGACAGCGGCACTTGATGGTGCAGTTCAGGTCATCCCAGAACACGTCTCCTCGCCGCAGGAACTGTCCTGGAGAATAATGACATTGAGCCAACATTTATTAAGCACTTACTAAATGCTTAACTTGCCTTGTACCATTTAATCCACTGAAGAACCCTATTTGGCAGGTATTCCCTTGTCTATTTTACAAGTGAGGGAGTCAAGGATTAAGAGAAGTTGAGTGATTTATCCAAGATCACTCAGCAACTTGGTAGGGGGGCCAGGACTCAAAAGCCAGGGCTATCTAACGGCAAAGTCTAAGATCTTGAATTATTATCTCTGTGGCTGGTGAATAATCCATCACTCAAGGAAAGACACACTGTCTTTAATCCATGGGGAAGGAGTCCTTTCTTCCCTTTCAGGAATAGGAAGAAGGGTATTCAGAAAGCAGGTCAAGCTCACCAAGGTAATGCAGGAAAATTATCTGTTTATGCATTTGCTCAGTTATGTTTACTCATTTATTCATTCAACAAACATTTTTTGGGGGCCCATTATGTATCAAAAAAGAGCAGTCTCCTGAATCAGGAGTCAGACACACAAGTATAAATCCCGGGCTCCCTTGGAAGGGTCTGGAAAGAGCTGGCCTCTGGCTTGACACCTTCAGCCACACATTTAGCGCCCCCTTCAGGTCAAGGAGCTCTGGTAGCGTAGTGGTTACGAATTGGGCTGCAAACCGCAAGGTCAGCAGTTTGAAACTAACAGCTGTTCTGCGGGAGAAAGATGAGGCTTTCTGCTCCTGTAAAGATTTACAGCCTCAGAAACCGTACACAGAGTTGCTATGCGTCTGAACCAGCTCCATAGCACATAACTACTACCAACACAGGTTAACTCAAACAGAAGTCCTTTCTGTATCTGTCCATCAGGAACAATTAAATCTCGACAGGTAATTGTTTCATCTCTGTTGAGAATAAGCTCTCCAAAAATAGATTTATTTACATTCCCAATAGGTTGTATGCATCGATCCTTAAAGCAAACACTCTAGCACTGGTCCAGGACTGTATATATTGGAACAGCCTCCACTTGATGTTATTTCCAGTCTGCTTTTTCAGGCTCCCAATAAATGAGAGGAAAATGTCTTTAAATACCAGAGGTTTGAACCAAAACGTAGACTGAGATCATTTTGTTTGTGAAATGATAGTATAATAAACCACCTCTAGGCAATACTTCCCATGCTATAACCCAGGCCAACTCCCAGTCTCATTAGATTGATATATGCCCAGTGGCACATAAAAATGCACAGCCATCTGTGTAAGGATATTGAATTTGTCCTGTCTATGAAACCCAAACCCATAACTCAGGAGGAAAAGAATGAAGTCAAAGTGGAGATTTTGTACATAGCTGGCACCTAGCCCATTGCCCAGCTCTGCAAGCCAGTGTTTTCCATTATCACAACACTTCTTTCTCGGGACTCAGGTGAGAGGCCTACCCTGGGCACTTAGGTTGCATAGTAGCCACAGCCAATCAACTCTGTGATGCTTGGACAAATGGGTGGTAGCCTCTGGGTAAGAGTCTGTAATTTATTAGTCCCTTAGTCCAGGACATAACAGGGAAGATGGGAATGTGGTATTGGTTGGTATCTTTTACAGAAATTTGTTGTTGGTGTGTGTCATCGAGTCGGTTCCAACTCATAGTGACCCTGTATAGTCTTTCTGAGGCTATATATCTTTATGGGCACAGAAAGCCTTATCTTTCCCCTTCGGAGCAACAGATGGATTCAAACCACTGACCCTGCAGTTAACAGTCCAACAGTAACCCACTATGCTACCAGGGCTCCAGATCTTAAGTGATGTTGTAGTTATACTCTATAAAGGAGAGAGGTTCTGAAATTCTGGTGTGTTTTGCAACTAGATTCTTTCCACCCCAGTTTAATACCAGCTTAGCTCCAAAGCAGCTATTTGCTATTCTGAAAATGAGGGACTTTGCAGAGTCAACAGAGGCAAGGATATCCAGACAGGTCATCTTCCCAAATGATCTTTTCTGAGAGCAGAGGCCGAGGATTAAAAAGCCTGAACACATGGCAGCGAATGACGGCAGAAAGACTTGGCATTTCATACCATGTGAATATGACTTTTCTGTGTATTAAATAGATTGAAGCTGAGTCAAGAGAGAAACTAGGAATTCCTAGGGATGCCACGATGTGCAGGCCTCTATCAGATGAGGCAAATTAACCTCAAGATTTTCTGAGCTTAACTTACTTTCTCCAGGGTCTTCCTGTGTTTCCACAGCTCCCTGCACTCAGGTTTATCATCACATGATTTACGCTGTATCATCATTGTTACTGCAGCAATCTACCATGATAGTGGCTTCAGCGGTAAGAGCACTTTCATCTCTAGCACCTAGCAGAGTGGCTAGCACCTAGTTGGGGCTCTCAAAACATTCACTGGAAAGTTGGGGTGGATGGATGGATGGAGGGAGGGAGGGAGGGAGGAATGGAAGGATGGATGGATGGATGGATAGATGGATGGATGGATGGATGGATGGATGGATGGATGGATGGATGGATGGATGGATGGATAAATGGATGGATGGA
>NW_006408526.1:34887692-34947222 GCF_000296735.1 Chrysochloris asiatica | reverse complement strand
GATGGATGGATAGATGGATGGATAGATGGATGGATGGATGGATAGATGAGTGGATAGATGGATGGATGGATTGCTAGATGGATGGCTGAGAGCTGTCCTGCTTCTAATTACTTCTACTCCTAGAAGAAGAAATATTAATGGAAACTGTATTTTCTGAATACTTTGGACTCATAAGATGCAGGAATTTCATAAACTGCGATGTTCCTGTGTGAGTCCTGGCCTGCTTTGTATATCCAAAGAGGTTTTGATGGTTCAGAGAAGGCGCCAACTTTTGATGCCAGTCTAAAAGAAACCCATGGAGGTTCAATGACAGCTTGTTCACAGACACCTAAAGTCATCTTTGATTCTTCTCAAATTCCTGGATGTTTTGAGGCTGCTGCGAGGACTTCAGGACAGAAGGTACCCCAAAGACTATAGTACTTTTTCTTTCTTTCTTTCTTTCTAGTTGTTCTCAGAAGTACTGATTTACCCTCATAGGGACTTGGCAACACTCCAAATTCACCCACTCCTGTGGATCTACAAAGTGCAGATGGCAGAGCGAGAGTAAAGATGAGAAGAGAAATTTAAAGGGGGAAATGACAAACAACAACAACAAAAATAATGCTAAACAGGAGGACTTCCTTCTGTCTCTCTGGCTCAGAAATCACTCAGGATCCTGGTTGACTTTTGGGATGTTCAGAACAGTGAGCAGTGCTTAGAACCCAGGCGAGGACTTATAAATCCACAGTGTAGCAAATACAGGGTTTCAGCTCCTGGTGTGATGAGTGTGCATGCTAAAATTACCTTGATCTCCATTACCCAGCTGAGAGATGTCAGAGTAAGGCATCAGAAACAAGTCCGCCCCCGTGGCTTAAAAGCCTGCCTGTCAATCTCAACTAAGCAAACTCTGCTTTGCCAAAGAAAAGAGGAAATGCCTTTACCTCTGGAGGTGCAGCCATTGGCTGGGTCAATTTCCTTCCCGTCGACTTTAAACGCCCAGCGGCCTGGAACGTTGACATTTGTGGTCTCTTGGATATTCACAATATCAGGGGTTCTTGACCCCGGGAGACTGAAGAAATTGGTGAGGTTTCCACCATTAAATCCTGCCTGGAGCATACAAGATAAGACTTCTGAGTATATACACCACTCCCATTAATTAACTTGCCCAAATAACTTATCTTCAGAATCTGACACACCTGAAGGAACCAAACCACTGCCACTGAGTAGATTCCAACTTATAGTGACCCAGTATAGGGTTTCCAAGACTGTAAATCTTTATGAGAGAAGATAGTCTCATCATTCTCCCACAGATCTGATGGTGGGTTTGAACCACTGACCTTGCAGTTAACAGTCCAATGTCTAACCCACAGCACCACCAGGGCTCTGAAGGAAAGATACTCTTCCTGGGGTTTCTGGGACCACCATTCCAGGTGAGAAAAACCTACCTGGTCCATTCCACACTTAAATCAAGGTGCCCAAAATGGGCAAGACTAGCCTTTCGACCCACTTGAAGATCAGACATGCTTCTCTAGTTAAAAGCTGTTGGCATTCTGTACAAAACACTGAGCAAAATAAACTTAGACTGATTTTGTGTGCAATGACTTAAAAATAAGCAAGAGGATGAAATGGAAAACCACCTACCTGTGCCATCACTCCACCAAGACCCGTTAGGGGATCCCCGCCACTCGCAGTTCCAGTGGTCCAGTTAATTTCGTAATAATTGAAAAGCGTGAATGTATAGGAGCCATCAGACACCAGGACAGCCTGGAAGGTGTTCACCTACATGATGGGAATGAATGGATGTTCTCAAGACTCAGAATTCCCAGGAGTCCTCTTCCCAACAGCAGCTGCCTCTCCCAGACCCCAAGCAGCTCAGAGCTGATCAGCATGACCCTCAGATCTGTCTCCTCTCTGAATATGTTCTCACCTCCAGTGGGAGAAGCAAGACCTGTGGGATTGTGCATCTAAAAGAGAAATTGCCTGAAAAAAACCCTTGAGTCTGACTCAGCGCCTCTCTTCCATCTCTGACTTTTACGAGAGAGAAAATTCAGAGACCAGACTACGCTTGTGATGATACAAGAGCTCCGATAGATGGCAGCATGAGAATAAACTATAGGAAGCAGCAAGTCTGGGGAAAAGAGGCAAGCACCTGGTTGGAGACACAGAAGAGCAAGCAAATGCTAGTCAATGTGACTAACGAATGTGGTGATAGATCGTGTTCTTGCTCTTCCTGGAAAATACAGCTAATCTTAATGAGATGTCTCCCCTTTTAAAATGGAAGTAAGAAAGTGATTTTTAAAAAGCACTTTGTGGAGAGAAATTGCTCCTCTAATTGCATCACTTTGTACCTGCAAAATTCTCAACACTCATCTGTACTTTTGCCTAACACTGAGACAGGCTTTCTTTTCTTTCTTTCTTTCTTTCTTTTTTGGTCCCCATTTCCATCTTATAGCTAAGAAAACTTATGAGTTGCTGGAAATTTCACAGTGACCCAGCAACAGAAAGTGGGACCTGAGCCAGAACTCCCAGCCCACCGCTTAATGCATTGGAATCACAAACTGCCTTTTAATTTTAAACTTTTTAGGATAAGGATGTTATATAAATTCAAAAACATTGCATGCAATTTCCAGAAATAAGCCACAATAAACCCCATCTTTTACTATTTCCCTCTGCTGATACCTACCCTTTGCCCATGTTTTCAGGCAATTAAAAATAGAGTTAAAAGGAGAGGTTACATTGACCTTTTCCCATTCAAATCCAGCACTTTTCCCAATTGCCTGATAGCATCCTGGTTAACATTCTGCCAGACATAGAGGAAGACCCACATCCTTATCCTGTGTAATCAAGGTGGAGTAGAGGATCTTGGAAGCCCAAAGTCTCCCCATCCTAGACAGTCCCAGGGAGGGGGATAAGACACAAGTAAAGAAAAACCCTTTTTGTACAAGAGAGTTTTCTCTTCAAGCTCTGTTCTTGCCACAGCGCATGGAGTTTAAAGTTGCCCAGATATATGCCTTCATTCTTTAACCCTGTTCAACAAAAGTAGAAAGCAGGACACAAAGATGGGTGCACGACCAGCTCTGGATTACTAGAAGGTCAGAAGCAGGGTCAAGTCCAAGAAACAGGTACACAGTGGAGGTCACACAAAGGTCCGAAGCTTGACCTTCCTTCAGGCCAGGATTCCCCTGAAGGAAGTGAATTTTCTCCTGAAGTTACAAACATTCTTGTTCCAAGCAGATCTCAAGAGCAACCCAGTTCTGATCCCAGAGGTTACCCTATCACATTCCAGAGGCTGACTGCCATCAACATGCAAGACCCCTTACACATACAGATTTCTTCTACACAAGTTTTAAGTCTCTTCTGAATCTGTTTCCCAAAAAACATCTTGTCAACTCTTGAAGATCCCTGTTATACTTCAGAGGAAGTCTAACAAGATTTGGAAGAGGCTATAGAGGAAAAAATTCAAGATTCCGAATTAAGAAACTGCTCAAACCACTGCTCCGCCTCTTGTTAAATGTCATCGCTTCAGTTGTGACTCACAGAGATCCCATATAGGGTTTTCAAGGTGTGATGGGTGAGTGTGAACCTCCGGCCTTGTGGTTACCAGTCCAGTGGTTTATTCTACAGCACCACACCAGGACTCTGCTCTGTCTCTTACGAGGTTCAAAGTGTTATTCTTGACACTTTAGCAAGTCACTTAACCTCTCTGGGCCTGTTTCTTCATCTTTAATTTGGAGAAAAGACTTATCATGGGACAATTGTGTGAGGGTAAATGACATGCAAAAATAGCCTATCACAGTACTGAGTCCTCAATATTTGTTTTCCTTCCTTGAAGAAAACATGTCTCCTTCCCCGTCCCCTTCTATTGGACTTCCCTAAGATTTTCAGCATTGTAGGATAAAAGCACTGGACTGTAAGCCACAAGATAGGTGGTTCGAGCCCACCAGCCACTTCAGGAGAAAGATGAGGCTTTCGGCACCCGCAAAGATTTACAGCCACGGAAACCCTATTCAGGATTGCGAATCAACTCCACAGCAGTTAATAGTAACAACAATCTCTCAGAGGCAGTGGAGGTTCCATGGTAGAATCCTCAACTTCCATCCTGGGTTCAATTCCTGACCAATGTACCTCACAGGCAGCCACCTGTCAGTGGAGCCTTGTGTGTTGCTATGATACTAAACAACTTTCCGCAGAGCTTCCAGACTCAAACAGACTAGGAAGAAAGTCCTGACAATTTACTTCCAAACTTCAGCCAGTGACAATCCTATGGATCATAACAGTGTATGGAGTTGCCATGAGTTGGAACCTGGCTCAAGAGCATCTCACAACAACAATGATCTCTCAAGCATGATATTTACTTTGCCTGCTGATACATATTCCTATAGGAAAGGGGGAAACTGGGATATGAAAAAGGTGATGAAAGAGGTGGGGCCAACTGAAAGACTTGAGAGTGATGGACACTTCACAGCTCCAGAGGATTACATCACCTTTTTCTCCAGGAAGCTCAGAGCACTTAGGTGCAGCCTCACCCATTCATCCTCATAGAAAGAGTTCTCACCTAGCCCAAACATTTACTCCAAAATACAGACCAGAAAGTACCTAAATTATCTTGCCATTTTTATTGCCAATGAAAGTTTTTTTTTTTAAAAAAAAAAACAGTGGTCAGCATTTGATGGGCATTTCTTCTCTCCCCCACTCCCACCTCCGACACTAAAATTTGTCAATTGCTGGCAAATTGCTGGCAAATCCTGCATCTAACACTGTAAGGTATGAGATTTAAAGGACATAAAACATCACTCACAGAGTCGTAAGCCATCCATAACATGACAAAGGGAAATGTAGGCTTCTTTAGAGATTATTTCTAGCCAACCCTTCTCCTCTTTAAACTTGTGTCTTTTTGTTCTACAAAATAGCGATAAAGTGCTTCTTGATGCTCTGGCCAGAAGGTGCTAAAACATAATGTACTTACTATGTTGCAGCTATGAATTGCAAGCCCAGCACTTTTCTACCTCTGCCTGTCACTCAACTAGTTTCTGTTCCACCCCTAAACAACTGACTCATTGCCAAGGAAATTGGAAAACAGGCAGAAGTGGAAATAATTGTCAGAAAGAAGAGGGCAGATTTTTGTACGCCTTGTTTCCTGGAAATTATGCCTGCTATCTTCAAACATCTCCACTGGCAAAGTCACCCAAGCGAGTTGCAGTCTTAGGTGAAAATGGTATACTGTCCCTTTATGTAGAAAGTTGATAATCTCTCCCTTAATGTTGGTGATAATCTTTCTTATTTCACTTTTATTTGACTGCTCATTTGGGATTTCAGAGCAGATGTTGAAACTTTATTCATGAAACGTTCTAACTGCCCACTCTAATTTCCATCAAATATGAATCATTTCAGCCTGGTCACACTAAAAAAAAAAAAACAGTGTCATAACATAATACAATGAGTCAGGTCATTGGACCCAAATCCAGCCCCTTGTTTTCCTCTTTCTACCAGGTTTTGTGGGGAAATGGAAATTGTCAATGGAGAAAGGCATCTGTGCCTCTGTCAAAATGAAGAAACTTTGGGTTCCTAGGTAGGACCCCTAGTCATGAAGCCTTACAATGGGTCTGAGTGCCTTGATCACTTTTCAGCCAAATAGGATGGCTACCTATTGCTAAAGCATTGTTGAGTTCTTTTCAGACATCCATAATGATTTGTGATAAGGTGACACATCTGAAGTATTATGGCTGACTGGACCAGTTAGGGATGATATGTCCCTCTTTTTTCCTGTAAAGTGGTTGGCAAGTCTCATTAGTTTAACTCAAGGGAACTGACTCCCCTCTGCTCTAACAATTAGACTCCTTGATGGTGGTGAAGACAGACAAGAATTAGCTGTCAGAAAATGAAGTGAAAAGAGGGAAATGTGGATGATTACAGGTGTGGTGCTGCTCCCTCCATAAAATGTGACTTCCTCCCATGTCACAATGAAAACCCAGGTGGCAGAGAAGGTTGCCATGTCTTTGAAGTACTTCCTGATGTCCTTGGTGGCTCTTTTCAAGATGATGGGATCCGTGGTCTCTCTGTAATAGATCTCGCCTCGAATTCCATTGTGCACGTCTGCCCAAAATGGGGCAATGAAGGCCCTCCCATCTGTCAGGGGAAAGGATTCTGGTGTGAACTGACTTACTAGCACATTGAAGGAAACAACTCCATTGTTATTGACCTGCAAAAAGAAGAGAGGGTTTGCACAGTGGATCTGAAACTGGTCACAACTTCAGACTCACAAACCGAGACAAGACATTTGCGTAATCATATGAATGAAGACAACTTTCAAACGCCTGAGTTGGAACCCCCAAACACCAGCTTCCATTGCTCAACTAGGAGGTTCGTTTACTTGCAGACAAACTCATCAGTTTTCTTTCACTTTCAATTTGCCGTCAGCTTCATTTCTTATTAATGAAGCTTTTCATGTTCTCTATCCTATCTTTATTTACACTTATCAAACGCCACTAGGTTGTATGTGATACTAGGGTGGGATGTGTACGAGTATGCTGGGGGACTGGAATGGGAGTAAAGTGGGCAATAAAAAGAGACCCAGAGTCACAGATGCAAAATCATCAGAAATAAAACAATCATATGGACACAAAAAGTTAAATTAAAAATACAAATAGAGAAGGTCTATAACTAAGCCTGACCCTATTATAGAACAGAAGACGATAAATCAGATACTCCATCCATCACTGAACTCAAATCACAGGATGAACCATACCCTGCTCTGAATGAAACATTTAAAAGATTCCTATTGATGTCACAACCACTTCTGTCCTCAGAACAGCGACAAGGTTAAGACCTACAGATGCCCAATTCCATTATTGCTCTTGTAGTTTGAGGACTTCTTTGCATCATCGTTGCATAAAAATTAAGACGTGAGTATTTTACATGGTATATGTAAATGACAATCTTAAGGTGACTTCCTTGTGATTTATAAATAACTCGGTGAATTTATCAAATTACTAAACCTTCCTTCAAATCACAAGACAATATGTGCAGTCATTTTACACAAAACCTGTGAATGATTGAGTTTCTGCTTAAACTTGCAGCTGTCTAAGGAGCTCTGGTAGCGTAGTGGTTACGAATCGGGCTGTGAACCTCAAGGTCAGCAGTTTGAAACTACCAGCTGTTCCGCGGGAGAAAGATGAGGCGTTCTGCTCCTGTAAAGATTTACAGCCTCGGAAACCCTGTACAGGGTTGCTATGAGTCGGAACCGACTCCATGGCACATAATAACAACAACAACAGGGAACTTCAAATGGGAAAGAGATGAGGCTTTCTGCTCCCATAAAGATTTACAGCCTCAGAAACTCTGTACAGGGTTGCTATGAGTTGGAACCAACTCCACAGCACATAACAACAACAACAGGGAACTTCAAGAAACTTGTGGGAAAATCCCATTATCTTTACATTCCATTTTTCTGTGAGCTCTTTGAAAGGTTCTCATACATATTGGTAATTAAGGCTGATTTGAGGGCATTTGGTGAGCCAGTAGTACTGTTCTCATTTTCCATGAAAGAAACTTGGGTTCGATTCCCAGCCAATGCAACTTATGTGCATAGTGGAGTCGTGTATGTTGCTAATATGCTTCCAAAATAAGATGGACTAGGGAGAAAGGACTGGCAATTTACTTTAGAAAATCAACCTATGGGTCACAACTGTCTAATCTCGTTGTGCATGAGATTGCCATGGATCAGGGGCTGACTCAGTGGCACATTATGTAACTTCAAGAGCAGAAACTCTTATCATTGAAATCCTTGCGATTCCTGGATGCAGCAAATCTGGGTATCATTTTTCTACACATTCCCATTGTTCCTTATACTTACATCACCAATAAGATTGGTAATATGCATAATAACAGTGGCCCCGAGTTAACGTACAAGTGACTGGGGCCAAGGGCATGCCAACTTATTTTGGAAGGGTATGAGGTTTGCAAAGGAAGCTGGAGATTGAACTACAGGAACAACGGTGGTGGTGATGTGCTGTGGAGTCGGTTCTGATTCGTAGTGACCCTGTAAAGGGTTTCCAAGGCTGTAAGTCTTTATGGGAGCAGAAAGCTTCATCTTTCTGTCATGGAACCACTGGTAGTTTTGAACTGCTGACCATGAGATTAGCAGCCTGACTCATAACCACTATGCTACAAGAACAATGGTGGTGGTGGTTTCGTGCCGTGGAGTCGGTTCCAACTCAAAGCGACCCTGCACAGAGTTTCCAAGGCTGTAAATCTTTAAGGGAGCAGAAAGCCTCATCTTTCTCCCGCAGAACAGCTGGTAGTTTCGAACTGCTGACCTTGTGGTTTGCAACCCGATTCGTAACCACTACACTACAAGAACAGTAGGAGACTATTATCTTCATGTAATAATGAACAACCCAGAGTCTCGAAAAGACTGCATTACTCAAAGTGCTGGAAATTGAGAACATTTTAAGCTCAAATAAATCTGCCCCAAATTAAAGATACTCTGTGTAAGGGCAAGAACTCTTCCGTCTCCACATCATTTTATGTTGTTGGAGGAAAGAGAGTTGCTTAACTAAATAAATTTATTCTAAAGACCTAGAGAGTTGCTTAACTAAATAAATTTATTCTAAAGACCTAGGAGACTAAGGCTTCTAGAATGGAAGTCCTGTTCTTCCTTCTTTTCTCCAAAATCTGGGTAACACATTACAAAATTTACAACCCAGCACCTAACAACAACAACTACAAACAAGGAGTTCTGGTGTGGCGCTGTGGGTTAATGCACCACACTGCAAAGCCGTTTGAACTACAAGGTAGGTGGTTCAGGCTCACCAGCTGCTCCTTGGAAACCCTGTACAGGGTCGCTATGGGTCAGGACCAACTTGACAGCACTTTACAACAACAACTACAACAAGGACTAGGGAGGGTCTGATGTGAGTAGAGTGGAAAAAGCATTTCACTTATGCTTGAGAGTCTTATGCTTGATAGGAAATAATACGCACCATCAAAGTACAGGCACAGGGAGCTTGTAGGACTCCCATGTTTCTTAATTACGTTCTACTGGCATAGGTAACATCAATGGCTCTCAAACTTTTGTGGGCATTGGAATCACCTGGAGGTTTTGTTCCACACAGATTACTGGCCCCACCTACCTCCAGAGGTTCTGATTCAATAATTTGGGATGTTGTTGTTAAGTACTGTGGAGTCGGTTTCGACTCATAGTGACCCTGCACCGGGTTTCCCTAGGCTGTAAATCTTTATGGGAGCAGAATGCCTCAGCTTTCTCCTGAAGAACCGCTGGTAGTTTCGAACTGCTGACCTTGAGGTTGGCAGCCCGACTCGTAACCACTACGCTACCAGAGCATCTTTGAAATTACATTCATAACTACTTCTCAGATGCTGCTGCTTTAAGCTCAGGAACCACTGGTTAGATAAAGGACCAAACCAAATTAGCTGCTGTTAAGTTGATTCCAACTCAAGGCAACCTCCTAGGTTTCAGAATAGAACTGTGCTCTAGGGCTCAGTTTTGGCCAAGTAGATCATTAGGCTTTTTTTCTGACCTGCCCCTGGGGGAATTCGAACTACACCTGTTGGTTAGCAGTCAAGCACATGAACTGTTTGCACCAACCTAGGTATTCCTAGATAATGGAAGAGGGAATTGTTTCCTAATGAGAATCAGCCCTGAGCTAAAATTCTAGAGTTGAGGAAGATAGGGGTCTCAGATGTGGAGATGGCCAGAGGTGGAGGTGCGTGGAGTTCTGTTTCTTCCTCCAGGGCAGTGCACAAGATGGGTTAGGACAGGTTATAGTCTAGCTATGCCTCTCACAATCCTTTACGGCCAAAGATGAACACAGGCTCCCTTGTCCGGAACCATTCTTCTTCATTTGCAGAAGTCCCACCAGCGTCAATCCTGTGATCTGAATTCAGTGAGCTCCAGAAAGTCCAGGAGCAAATGGTATCATTTCTTCATACAGGTTTGATAATGGGACTCTCTGGCATTTCCACAGACCAATGAGGGTTTTTCTGCAAAAAACTTTACTATCACAATGGCTTAACTGTGCCATGATTCTGTTCCAACTTGGTAGGAAGCCCATGAATAACATGCCTAAACTTTTCACACCCCAGAAGGAAAAGAAAAATGATATTGGTCCTTTTGTGGTTCATTGTATCTTTTTTATCTTGTCGAGTAGCAGATATAATGTTCATGGCATTGGGGACTCTGCCTCACTTCAGTGTTTAATCACCCACAAATGCAATTTATTACCCTTTATACTCCTTTACTACAAACATTAGCCATTAAATATACCTTTGACTTTCTTAATCATAAAACCTATCAGCTCATGAAATCTCAGAACTTGTTGTTTGGGCTGTTAATAAATCGTCCATTCCCAGAGCCCTAGAAGAGGATATTTAAGATCCTTTCCTTCATGACAAACAAAAGGAAGAGCCACAAAGCAACAGCTGGGATGCTTCCCCCACTTACATAGACAGTTCGGTAAGGAACGCCAAAGAAGAAAACAGGGATGGCCAACTTAATCTCGGATGAGCTCCCATCATCAACTTTGGGGGTTTTGGTGTCATTCTGCCAAAATGGATACATGAGCTCTCTGGGCTGAACTGTCAAGAGAGATGGTGGTTAAATAGGTGGTAGGTCCCTCTTCCGCTTGGCAAGCTACTTCCCTTCCGACGCTAGAGCCAACTTCTTTCAGGATGTCTTGCAAACTGGAGGAGATGAGGTGTATTGTCTTTACATGTGTCCTAACCCTAAGCCATACAGTGCATTATTTTCTGCCTCTGAGAAAGAGGAGATGGGAGTGATGGTGTTTCTCCTTCAGAAAAGTCAGTTCATGTTCTACTTCTCTACTCCCAGACATTTGGGGGGAACACTGGCTAGAAGGTCATAGGATCAGCCCTGCCTGGAGTTTTCAACGTAGTGAAAACTGCCTCTCAGTCAGCTCTGGCCTAGGAAACTGAAATAGGAGGCAAGGTGTAGAGAAAATGATCATGGCTGTGCTCAAGATTTCTCCGATAGTGTCCTATCCTAACAGGAGTCCCCTCCCTCCGACTGCACAACTGGAGATGATACCAGATCACAGAGGAAACAAACAATGTTTGGAACACAGGACAGAAGCAGGAAGAGAGGATTTGTAGTAACCGGCTTGAGCATGACCTTGCTTGAGGTCTGTCCCTGTGAGAGGCTTTCTGCTCAACTCATGATCACAAAAACCAGATGTGGATCCCCTAAGGTCCAGAGAGGTTGGGCCTTTGAGAACTCTTTGGAGAGAAGACACAGGGCTCTTATTCATCATCCTGGTCAAAGGGTGAGAGTCACCACACACACTAACAGCACCCTCCTGTCACAGCATCACCAACTCTCCTGACTGGTTCTCAGGAGTTCCCCATCCAAACGCTTGCAAAGTGTGACCCAGTTTGGAGAGAGAAATTAGACAAATTCCCTGGCGTCTGCCTTACTGTTTTTTGGGTCCAATAGACACCTATGATAGAATCTCTATTTTGGTGGCACTTTTCCTGTCTCTTCTTCTCTTGGTCTATTGAGTGAAAATAGAACAACTTTTTTTTTTTTCTTTTAAATGTGTGTTTGCTTACAGGAACACTGACTAATTCTGTTTGGGTTTTTGGTCACAATTCTCATGGTTGCTGCCCCCTGAATGCTAACCGCCATTCTCATGTTGCGGGGGCTTCTCATGGAAAAGTCTCTGCTTTGTGCTAATGGAGCAGATAAGCTGTTGAGAACCTGGACAAGAACTGTCCTGGTCCTTTGAGAGCCTTTGAGAGAGCTTTAAGCAACAGCTCATGTAAAAGACACAACAGAGCATCCAGAGAGCCGAATGCAGTGTCTGGCCAAGCCCCGGCTTTTCTAGTTCTGGCACAGAAGGAAGCCTGCTGAGATGGAAAGTCTGAGTCTGTTTTAAAAGCTAACTTCACAGAGAAGTGGAGAAAAAGAATCCTCTCATTAGTTGATACATATTGCACTCCAAACCCCCAGAAGGTTCTGGGACGATAACCAAAGTTTAACTTTTAGGAGGTGCTGTTTAATTAGAGGAGTACTCCTCTGATGGGCTTTATTTAACATTAAAGTCAGAAGGTGAGAAAGTATTTAAACACCAAAGCAACCTCTTGCAAAATTCTTAGGAATTAGACCTTAAAGAATCTCTTTACAATCCCTACCAGTGCATTATGCACTTCTTGTTGTTAAGTGCCGTTGAGTCAGTTCCGACTCTTAATGACCCTGTATGTGTAGGGTTTCTGAGGAGCAGCTGGTGGGTTTGAATTGCTGACTTTATAGTTTGTAGCCCAATACTGATCCTACAGCACATTATACACTAGTATTTATTAAATTTTTATGGTGATGAGCTTTCTCAAATTAATAAAAAAAAAGATCAAGTCATGTCAGGGATTTATTCTTCCTAGGGAATACTTTAAGAGTCAGGAGCAAGTATGAATAAGGGCTCAAATTCACAGTGAGAAGTAATCAAGCCAATGGCAAGATTCATTGGTATTTTGGGCACCGGAAATGGAAGACCCTCTATAACCCCTCAAGGAGACAAAAGCAATGACCATAGAGACAGCTCCTAGCTTCTCTCTGCTCCAAAGAAGAAACAATTGTGCAAGATTCTTTTGTTCCTGAGTGATCCTAATTAGTTCAGTCTTTCGAAGAGGCAAGAAGGGACAGCTAAGAAATAGCAATTCTAGGGAGAATATCAATTATACGGATATAAGATACGTTGTGGTGGTGGTGATGAATTGCCATTGAGTTGGTTCCAACTCAGCGATACTGAGGGTTTCTGAAGAGCAACTGGTGAGTTTAAACTGCCTGCCGTTCAGTTAGCAGTCTAGCACTTATCCTATAGCACCACACGAGGACTCCATACCTACTATACTGTTGTTGTTAAGTGCCGTTGAGTTGGTTCTAACTCAAGAGTGACCCTGGACAGAGTTTCCGGGGAACAGCTGGTGGGTTTGAACTACAGACCTTGTGGTTTGCAGTCCAGTGCTGATCCTACAGAGCCACACCAGTACAGTAAATAATAAATACTTGTTTTATGAATAAATGAGTGGAAAATGTGCTTAATAAGAAAGGCAGTAAAATCACCACCTCAGAAACATTATATACCTTAGAAACATAAAAATATAACTTGTTAGCCACATGACCCATCAACAGTGTTAGAGTTAGTTAAAGAAAGAATATTCCAGTCCATACTGGATTTAGGTTGGTAATTTCACAATAAACATATTTATGCTTTGTGGAAGCTCTCTTCCACCAAATAAAATGTACTTAAGATAGGGCAATAGTAGTTACTTAGAGCCAGTGGGGTCTTTCATTACTGTGGAGTTTCACACACCAGGAGTTTGCATACTACAGCTGTTTAAATGTCCCCACCTGTGGGAAAATATTAGGGTTATATATGTCTTACACATCTGGTGTGGGATAATGCACTGGGCCACAAGGTCGGTTTGATCTGCAAGGTTGGCAGTTCACATTCACCAGCTACTGCTTGGAAACCCTATACAGGGTCGCTATGAGTGGGAAGCAGCTGGAAGGAACTTAACAACAATACATCTCTTCATTTGAATGTGTAATCATGTACCAACTGAACTAAAAAATTAAGACAAAACAAAGAAAGATGCTTTCAAGTATTGGGCATCAGAGTTCAAAAATTTAAGATATATATAGAATGTCCCATCTTGTCTAATATAAAAAAACAAGAATACTAAAAATTAAAAAACAAAAAAAACCAGCAGAAAGAAATATCTGTATCCTCTCATCTACCCAGGGTAATGTTACATAGAGAAAAAGAAAGACCCGCTGTGAGGAATCATTTTCTGGTTTTATTTGGAGTTTTGAATTTTTGGCTCTGTGAAAAAGGTCACTGATGCACAGCCTCCAACATCAATGTCTTTGTAACTTCCTGATTTGGACTAAAAAAAGTACAGTCTTTAAACTCTTAAGTAGTTTTAATCTGTTAGCAGAATTGGGGGTGGGAAGTAGAGGTGCACACTTAACACATACCAACCTTAAATATATATAATGAAAATAATTTGCATTATTTTAAAGAACTACTCCATTAAGATAAGAAAACCTGGAATATCCAAATTATATTCAAACTTAAACAAGGAAAAGTGGAAATGTAAGTGAACATCATTCAAAGTTAATGTATTTTACCCTTGACGACAGAATTTAATTTACATTTTTTGTTGTCTCTGTAGACACAAGTACACCTGCCCTTACAATCAAAGTTCCAACAAAAGTGTCTCTTTAGAAATTCAAGAGCATGCTAATCAAGAGCTATATGGGATTCTGTAGTACTCACCTTGGTGCCATACAAGTGCGAAGATGAAAGAGACCCAAATTCTAAGTAATGATGAATAATTCATCCTGGAATTTTAAAAAGAAAAAGAAAAAAAAATCCCCAGCTTGCCAGAGTAAATAGAACACCAGGTGTGTTTGGTGGCAAATCCCAAGACACATTGCAACCATCATAGAACAAATTCCCATAATATCAACAGTTCTGAATCAGGTTAAAATTCCCCGAAAGCTGGCAGGTCCTCTGAAGGTCAACACTTCATGAACAAATTAGACCCCCATAAGAAGCCAGTTTGGAAGGATAATGAGATCACGCAAATTGTCATGTAATTATATGTAATCAACCAGAGCAGCAATGAGTTAAGAATCTACTCAGTAGCTACTACAGCTCTGAGAACTAGGACTTGACTCAACAGATCTGTGTCCCTATTGTTTCTCTAGAACAGAAACGCATCCTCTGAGAGACCTGGCTCTCCTAATTTCCACAACTCTTCCCATCAATATCAAAGAAAGGTTGATTAAAACACAGTGTGTTGCTACTGGTAGGAGGATTGAGTTTGTCCTCCCTTTCTCTGTAGTCTGGAGTCAGTCCTTCATTCTCAATTGACCAGATTCAGGAATGCTGTAAGAGCCTAACTGCTGTCTTTTCATAAGCAGCTCTGGCAGCATGGTGGTTATGAGTCGGGCTGCTAACCTCAAAGTCAGCAGTTCAAAACTACCAGCGGTTCCACAGGAGAAAGATGAGGCTTTCTGCTCCTGTAAAGATTTATAGTCTCAGAAACCCTATACAGGGTCGCTATGTGTCAGAACTGACTCCACAGCACATAACCACCACCACCACTGTCTCTTCATAGAGAACAATGCCAGATAGAGACATGGGTAATACACATCACATGCCAGAATTGCTCATTTAGAAAAACCCTCTTGTTTGCATCTTGGTTTACATTCAGGTGAACCAGTGACTTTACAGTATGGTACTGTAGGATAAGTACTGGAATGCTAAACACAAGGTCAGTGGTTCAGACCCACTGGCGGTTCCTCGGAAACCCTATACAGGGTCCCTATGAATCTGAACTGACTCAGGCATGGACGGAGGCTGCTCCCTAGGGCAGAGGTGCAGACATATATACAAACTCAAGATTACATGTACACCCACATACGAACTAAAGTGTGTGGCTCATATATAGAGTTTGTTCCAGGCAGCATTCTTAAAAATAACCCTCCCGCTGTATGAATGTCCACAACGCTTTAGCTGAACTTTCATGCAAGAGCACTGAGTTCATCCATGAGGGGTTTTATTCTAAGCATCAGTTTTCAAGCACACACATTGAGATTTCAAGCACATGTTAAATATTAGCTCGTTTTGCTGAAAACAGTACAAAGGCTTTTTAGCAGAGATCACACACAGTGTAAGCAAAGGGAGATGCCGCACAAGTTTAAACCTTGAACCTGAGGGAAACAGTTCATAGAGTGCTAAGGAGGATGCATTCAAACATTTGTATTTATTTTTTAAAAAAAATGACACTAACCTGTTCTGTAGAGACCAGAGGAATTGAGTCAGGAATGTTAAGCAAAATCTTGGTAGACCAGGCAAAATTTAGGTAAAACAAGAATTCATGTCAGTTCTCTTCCACTTGCTGCCAATTATTTCTGTTTCCTGAAATGATGTCTGAATCCCCTACTTTGAAGACTGCGCTTGAGTCAGATGAGTGTTGAATTGCAATCAAGTTTTTTTCTATTGATTAAGGAAAGGTAAATCTAAAGATCAGTTTCAGGATTGCATAGAGAGGTTCTTTCCCTGAAAACCTAGATCCTTCCTCCCCTCCCCCTTTAAAAAAAAAAAAAGTAGATTCGGATGGAAATGTCAGGTACTTGGAGCTGAAACCTCGGTCCTTTCTGATCAAAATCACATTGCACTGAAAAGCACAAAAGAAAATCCCCTTCTACCTTTGTTCCCCAAAAAAGGCAAGGGTCTAATGTTACAGAATTAGCATCCCCGGCATGGGATTAAAACTCTAAACAAAGCTGCTGCCTCCAACATTTAAATGAAGTTGGTTTTCTATTAAAGTCTTTTTGTTGTTGTTTCTCTGGTTTTGAATGGTTGCTACAGATCGGGCTCTACTCTGTTTTTTCACAAGTATGCATGCCTAAAGTATTTAAAGAAACGTTCCCAAACGTTTCCAGACTTTATCTCTTCCCCTTTCTCTCTGATACACCACTGTGCACACCATGGGAGAGGCCAGGGCACTGTCCAGGCAAAATCAAATGAGGCAGCCAGTTAGATGCGGTGCTTTCACCATGACAAATGAACCCATGCTCTGCAAATCTCCCTGGGTGTCAATGAGGGTCCTCAGGGTGCAAGGGGGAAGGAGAGCTCCCCTGAGTAAAGCCTGCAGTAAGTAAATCTTTTCAAAGGCATGGGGAATAAGAAGGTAAAAGTGTGTTCCACCCCATTGTCCCAGGCAGCCAGCCGGTAGATGTGGAATGAGAAAAATTGGTGCTGGCATATAAGCTAAATCTCCTATTCAAAACGTTTAAAAGGAAATCCATTAAAAAATAATAATTTAAATGCAGAAGAAATGTGGGGGCCAGGGAACTCCTATGTAAATCAATGTGAATTTAAAAGTTACTCCAAATCTTTCCTCTGATCAGACATTTTAAAATGCTGACTATACAAAAAAATTGTGATTCTATCTTTAAGCAAGCTGTCCATTTTCAAGAGAGACAAAAGAGAGTGCTGTAAAACTAAATCATTTTAGCTTATATTGTTCAGTATTTACATTCCCTTTAGAAACCTGGCATCATTCATGTTACTTTGAGTCTCTTTCTACTGTGGGTCTTCCCCATGTACTAATTCAGAGGAATCAGATGGACTGTTTTCATCCCAGAGGCACATATTCACATAGCGGAGAATCTAGATGTGGGTGCCTATTGAAAAGAAAATGAAACTCACCCAGAAGACCATTTTCTTGGCCCAGTCCTTATTAAGCTGATAGTCCAGCAGTCAACCTAAATGTCTTACAGTAAAATAGTTGGTTCTATTTTTAAAACTACTAGTGGCAGAATTATTGCTCTGGTCTTGGTTCTTCATGCACTCAAGTGTATTTATGTCTCAGTCCTTTGTCCAATATTAAATGCTGCATCCTCCTGAGGCTGGACTGCTGCTCAGTAAACACCATCTGGACATCACTAGATCTGCAAGATGATGGTGCACGTGAATCAGAATGAGTGTGTGAACAGGCAAGATGCTGGAGGTGGCACTAGTGTATCTGATCACTCATCAGGCTGTGAAGTCAGTGAGTGAGTGTGTGTTGGGGATGCACACACAGTGATATCAGACAGGCTAGTCACACCAGTCTCTCGTCATGCCTTGCCGGTGGGAAAGCTTATTTTGTTAAAGGTGTGAGGTGTGCAAAGATGACAAACAAGATTTGGGCCAGGGGTGGGTAGGAGGTAGCCTAGAGCTAGTTATCCAAGATACCGGTGTCTTATAAAGATAGCATAGATTGGCACAGCTGTTTAGATAGGAATAAAACACCTCCTCCCTAAATAGAAGGAAACTGTAATTTCCTAAAAAAACAAGTAGAACGGGCTTCACAAACTGGATGTGGGTTTTTTTAATGCTTAACTTCTTACATCTTTTCTGTGACAGAGATCATTAGATCTGAGTGAGTTTATAGGGGTACAGTTACTGGTTGTGACAGACACTTAGACCCCCTTCAAGATGGATGTGGGAAGTGTGGTTGGCTCAGTCTCCAATTGTCAGCTCCTTCAGGACCAACTTTTGAGCCAAGGTCACCCTCTTTATGGAGCAGCACCAGCCAGTGACTGAACGAGATGGTGGTGCAATGGCCTAGCAAGCCCACCCAAAGCAGGACTCTTCTGATGGTCACGCTTTGCTCTGGAGAGCCCTGTCAAGCTGGCAAACTCTGCTAAGAGCTCAATAAGGCAGCTTCGCTCTACCAAAATCAGGAATCAGTGAAAGAAACCAAGGACTTTGACACATGGATGATAGTTTCTAGGTCAATGCCCTCTAAAAGTTTAACTTGCCAGATTTCTTGAACCTTCTGGGTCTTCAGACACTCCACTCCACACCACTGAGAGCTCAAATTTCTCATAGAGCAGGAAGGCAATAGAGAGGGCTTTCCCCCTCTCTGCAACAACAGCTCCCCTTAGCAGCTCCTCTTCTCTCACTGCTGCGTTTCTAATAAGGCTTAGTTTGCAGCACAACCCAGCTAGGAATACATTGTGCTCAATGAAAGGGGAGAGGGACTACATCCCATAGTAGCTGCAAGACCTAGCCAGCATGCACTGGCATCGGATGAGGTGAAGAGGGAGTAGCCTGTAATTGGATTCTGATCCAATAAGAGAGTTTATTGATTTGGGGGAGACAATTAACTATGAGGACTCCTGGTATGGCACTGTGGGTTAATGCACTGGACTACAAAGATGCTTTGAAAACTAAGGTCAGTGGTTCAAGCTCACCAGTTGCTCCTTGGAAACCCTATACAGAGTCTCTATGGGTTGGAACTGACTCGACAGCACTTCACAACAACAAAAAAATTACCTATGACGATAAACTTCAACGTCATAGCAAAGACTCAAGGACACGGTGCATACTAGCTGCTAAGGCAACTACCAGCTTGGAAAAGTGCCGGGGTCTGGCCCCGACATAATTGTCACGAGTTTTTGGTTCACGAGGAGGGGAGATCCAGCGGCGATAGGGATAGCGAAAGAATACACAGAGAAACAGAAGAAGGGAGACAATGAGGCACCCCAAAGCCAGGGTGGATACATCACTGGTGGGCAGGCTTGGAACTACAGGCATCATGGCCTCTGCAGGCAGCGACTCACTGCCCTGCAATATTTAATGCATGCCTTCCAATCCGTAACGCACCTCAATCTTTACTCCATGCCTTCCAACCAGTAATGCACTGATCTTTACTCCATGCCTGCCAACCAGTAATGCACAGATCTTTACTCCATGCCTGCCAACCAGTAATGCACGCCTGGGGAGGCTCGGGCCTCTGTTTTATTTAGGGGAGGAGTTTCACACCAAGCTGGGAGGGACTAAAACAGGATACAGCTAACATCAGTAATTTTCCAGACAATCAGGTAACTTTACATTGTACTTCACTGGTTCGAATCCCAGGCCAGCAACTTGGATTCTCAGGCCCAATTAACATATCTATAGCCCCTGAGGTCAGTTGGGGGAAGTTGAGAGTTCTGCAGGAGACGCCCAGGTGAATGGGCTGCACCTGGAAAAGGGATTAGGGAGATGGGTTCTTTGTCTATAGAACAAAGAACCGAGAAGTAGCTAAAATACTTTTAGTTAATCCTTAGGAGAAAGGTTTAACCTTGCAACCTTTAGTTAATCCTTTGGAGAAAGGTTTAACCTTGCAACCTTCAGTCTTGGCTTTAGGAAAATATCACATTTATCGGTGGATTGTCAAAGGCTCCAAGTGTATTAATTTAATATATATACCTGAATATTAAGATGAAAGCAATTTTCCATTAACTGCCAGTGGCCTCATTTGTTACACTCAGCCCTAGAGGGCCTCGAACCTCTGACTAGTCTTACACGGTCTGCAACAGAAAAGTACTGACCCTACTGAGTGAGGTTGAAATGTCTGAATTACCATGACAAGAAGCAGAATATGGGATTCAAATATAGGAAGTAAACATGGAAGACTTGATACATTCTGTGAGTCAAGAAGAGGCACCAAAGGATGTTGTTCCACAGAAAGCCCAGAGGAGACACCATCCACAGAGGCCAGAAGGAACGAGAGTTCAGTGGTGGCTCTCTTCTGTATGTTAGGACTGATGGCAGGAGAGATGTTGCACAACTGGACTCCCTGATAACAGTGAGCATGATGGGGCCCCTGAAGCAATGCAGGACAGGTGGCAGTACTCTACTGCCAGAAAGAAGGTGGTGACCATAATTTGCATAATGACCAGCAAGATCAGAATGGCAGCTGCAGCCTATAAAGAGTTATGGAGATGGTTAAAGAGCATGGCACCCTTAGGAGCAAAGTAGCAGGGTATCCGACAAGGGTATTGCTTAAATATATAATAAAGAGAGCAAGAATGGTTGAGGAAGATGCTGGAGGCAGTTGTGCCAATAATTATGATCCCTTACTTAATTTCTGGATCTGAAACATTTGTCAAATCTGGAAACTGTAGACTGAAAAAGGAGCAAGGTCCCCAAAGGGAAGTCCCCAACAACATCATGGCAGGCATAAAGGGTAATGATTCTATATTGCCTTCCCTAAAAAGATATATGAGCATTTATTCAAATGACTGTAGACTAGGAAAAAGGAGTACCTAGATATTTTGAAGAAGTACAACTGGATTGCTCCTTGGAAGTAATGAAGTCGAGATTTTGTCTCTCATACTTTGGACATGTCAGAAAGGACCAGTCCCTGAATAAGTATATCATGCATGGTAAAGTGGAGGGTCAAATGAAAAGAAGAATACCCTCAACAAGATGGACTGACACAGTGGAACAGCAATGGGCTCAGACATATCAACAACTGTGAGGCTGGTGCAGGACAGACAGTGTTTTGTTCTGTTGTACGTCGGATTGCTATGAGGCGAAATCAACTAGACAACACCTAAGAGCAACAAGACAACATTTTGAGGATTGTTGGACAAAGGGTCTAAGTTAATATTGATACCCAAAGCCCTGTTAGAGGAGAACTTATCAGAATAAAGTAGCAAAAGCAGTCCTGGCCAAAATCAGTGTCTACAGACCCATATGGATGCCATTGTCCCAATCCCAAATATGTAATTAAAATGGACACACTTGGCATACTGGGTCCTTAGCCTATGGAGTAAGATCTATCATAGTAACGAAGACTAGTGAACCCTCACAAAACTGTTCCCTTGACTCCAGTTGAGGCAGTGTTGTTGCTGCAAGCTTTCTAATCAGTATTCATAAGAGACCCTATGAATAACAGAAGCAAACATTGTTTGGTCTTGCCTGGGCCATCCTCACAAGAGTAGGTTGTTTCAGCTCATTGTTGCAGCTACTGTGTTAATCCACCTCATTGAGGATTTTCCTCTTTTTTGTTGACCCTCTTCTTTACCAACCATGTCGTCCATAGACTCCTTCAATATTTCAAGTCAAGGCTTGCATTTTTCTTTAGTTCTTTAGCTTGAGAAATGCTGAGCCAAGACACAAAGAGATCTTCAAAGAATACTGGGCCCACAGGTGCTGAAAGGAGACAAGAATCTTCCTCCTCAACTATGAGTTGATAGAGAGAAAGTTTTCCCCTAGAGCTGGTTCCCTGAATTTGGACTTCCAGCCTCCTAAACTGTGACAGAATAAATGTCTGTTCATTAAAGTCACCCCTTGTAGTATTTCCATTATATCAACACTAGATAACTACGATTAACAGTTTGAAGCACAAATAGTATGATAAAGAAAATGCTAGCTGGATAGAGCACTGAAATGACTTGCTGAAAGAGGAGGTGAAACATCACCAGGAGGCAATAGCTTACAAGAGTGGAGTGCTATCCTCCAGGACACTGCATGTGCACTGAAGCAGAGACCTCTGTCTGAGGCAGAGGAAGAATACATGGGTCTGGGAACCAAGGAGTGAAAGCAAGAATGACCCCACTCTCAATGACTACTGGGCACTTTGTGCTTCCCAATACCACACCTTTGGATTGTTCAGAACTTGAATTCATGGTCCCCAAAGGGGTACACTCTTACAAAGTGAGACCCAGCAAGTCTCACTGAATTACCAGCTACAGCTGTGATGCTGCTTAGATGCTTTAGTCTCCCTGTATCCAGAGACCAGCAGGAAGGAAGGGGCATCATACTGTTAAGAATACTTGATCAGCAGAAGAAGATAGGGTTGCTATTATAGAATGAGTTGTTGTTGTTATTGTTAAATGCCATTGAGTCACTTCTGACTCATAGCAACCCTTACAGGGTTTCTGAGGAGCAGCTGGTGGGTTTGAACCTCTGGCCTGGTGATTAAGAAGTCAAGTGATATCCTACGACATCATGCTAGGGTTGCAAGAGATAATATATGTGGAACTCAGGTACTCCCTCGCTCAATTGGGACTGTGACGGGCAAGTATAGCAACCACAGCTATAGAAGCGTACATACATTGTGACCAGGGACTCATACTACCCAGGAACTTAGGTTTGGGTGACACCACCAGGTGTCAGTGAGGTGATATTTGGGAGTGAGGGATAATGGCGGGACTGGAAAGCGGAGCATGGAGACAATGGGTACCAGTTGTAGCTTGAAATGAACTGCAGTTCCAATTTAGCAACTCCAAGCCCCTTCTTCTAACTTTCCCGTAAGGAAGAGAAGCCCACCAAGGTTCCCTGATTATAGTTAGAGGATTAGATCCACCTACTGTGGCACACATGGAGATGAACTGTTTTAGATCCACCTTCAAGGAAGACTGAGTTTCTAGCTGCAAGGAGTGTGCTTAGCCGACACATTCCAATTGCTGGCTTCTTCAGTATTTGCATGAGTGTTCGAGCTGAGATCCCATTCTTGCTGTGCCCCAAGCCAAAGACAGAAAAAGCATTGGTAAATGTCATAACCATTTCTTTCCAAGATGGGACTCTCTTTCTAATGGAAAATCTCTGCTCCTGAGAAGCCCATTAGATAGGTAGAGATTTTGTCAGGCCATCATGGTTGGCAGGCTATTTCTACCCAATCCTATTTCCTCCCTTTTCTTTCATAGATGTTACAACCCAATAAACCTTTGCATTCTAGTTCTGTTTTAATATTTGCTTCCCAGAAAACTCAATCTATAACAACTGGTGTTCTGGATGAATTTACAAGCCTTCTACCACTGATCATTTTGCTTCATTGTGTAATCTACCATGGAGATTCCAGATATTTTTGTAGTGTAGTTACTTCCATCACTTACCCACTGATTGATTGCTGTCCAGCCTCATAAATACAGCTCACCAAGGTGATTGCATATAAAGCTGTACTTACATGCTCCCTGAAAATGTCAATATAGACGAATAGAAGAATCCTTAAAATTGATGAAGTGATATAGAAAATATAATTATGCTCCTAAAGATGTTTCCTTTTTCTATTTACTGATTAATTATATATTGTCTGTCTCCTTCACTAGAATGTAAGTTCCAAGATAGTTTTGTCAGATCTATTCACTAAGGTATCTCCAGCTTCTAGAACATTTCTTTCTTTTTAATCATAGTTTGGGTGAAAGTTTACAAAGCATATTAGTTTTCCATTCAACAATTTATACAAATTTTATCTTATGACATTGTTTGTAGTCCCCTGAATATAGCAGCATTTTTTCTCCTTTCTCCATGAGTTCCCTGTTTTTATTTGTCCTTCTTTTCTGCCCCTTCTTATCTTCTGAGTTTTGCTTTTTGGCAGATGCTGCCCTTTTGGTCTCAGATGGCTAACTGTACTGAGGGGTAAATTCTTCCCTTGTGTTATTTACTTTATTGGCTTGTCTATTGTTTTGCTAACCACTCATCTGTCAGTTTGTCACACTATGGTTGCTTGTGTGTTGCTGTGATGCTGGAAGCTATATCACTGCTATTTTGAATGTTGTCAGGATCATCCACAGTGAACAGGTTTCAGTTGAGCTTCCAGACTAAGACAGGCTCAGAAGAAGGAGAGGCAAACTACTTTTGAATGTCTAGACACTAAAAACCTTATGAATAGCAGTTAAGCACTATCAGATAGCACCAGAATATTGAGTATTGAAGCATGATGAATAGCACCAGAATATTGTCAGATATAGTGCCAGAAGATGAACCCCTCAGATTGGAAGGCACTCAAGACTGGGGAAGAGCTGGCTCCTTCAAGAAGAGTTGACAGTGATGATGTGAATGGAGTAAAGCTTTTGGGACCTTTATTTGATGATGGGGCAAAATTCAAAATGAGGTGAAATAGCTGCGAACATTCATTAATATATGAAATGTGGAATGTGAAAACTATGAATTTAGGAAACTTGGAAGTCATCAAAAATTAAATGGAATGCATAAACATCGATATCCTAGGCATTAGTGAGCTGAAATGGACTAGTATTAGCCATTTTGAATCTGACAATCACATGATTTGCTATGTCAGAAATGACAAACCGAAGAGGAATGGGATAACATTCATAATCAAAAAGAACATTTCAAGATCTATTTTGAAGTATAATGCTGTCTGTGATAGGCTAATATCCGTATGCTTATAAGGAAGATCAGTTAATACCACTATTGTTCAAATTTCTGCACCAACCACTAAAGCCAGTGAGGATGAAACAGAAGAATTCTACCAACTTCTTCAGTCTGAAATTGATCAAGCATGCAATCAAGATGTATTGATAATTACCAGTGATTGGAATGCAAAGGTTGGAAATGAAGAGGAAGGATCAGTTGTTGAAAGATATGGCATTGGTATAGAAATGATGCTGGAGATTGCATGATAGAATTTTGCAAGACCAATGACTTCTTCACTGCAAGTATCATTTTTAAACAATGTAAAAGATCATTATACACATGGACTTCACAAGATGGAATTCATAGAAATCAAATTGACTACATCTGTAGAAACAGATGGTGGGAAAGCTCTAGATTATCAACCAAAACAAGGCTAAGAACAAACTTTGGAATAAACCATAGATTACTTATATGCAAGTTCAGGTTGAAGGTGAAGAAAATTGAAACAAGCCATGAGAACCAAACTATGACCTTGAAGATATCCCACCTGAATTTAGAACTTAATGAATTAGACACAAATGACGGAAGACTAGAAGAGTTATGGGATGACATCAAGAACATCGTATCAGAAGAACGCAAAAGGTCATTAAGAAGGTAAGGAAGAAGGACAAAACCAAAATGGATGTCAGAAGAGACTCTGAAGATTGCTCTCTAGCAGGGAGATGCCAAAGCAAGAAGAAATGAAGAGGTGAAAGGGCTGAACAGAAAATTTCAAAGGGCAGCTCAAGAAGACAAAGTCAAATATTATAATCAAATGTGCAAGGATCTGGAGTTAGAAAAACAAAAGGGAAGAACATGTTCAGCATTTCTCAAGCAGAAAGAACTGAGGAAAAAAATTCAAGCTTTGACTTGAAATACTGGAGGATTCTTTGGGCAAAATACTGAATGATGCAGAAGGCATCAAAAGAAGATGGAAGGAGTACACAGGGTCACTGTACCAAAGAGAAAAGGTCTATGTTTCACCATTTTAAAAAGTAGCATATGATCAAGAGACAATGGTACTGAAGGAAGAAGTCCAAGTTGTATTGAAGGCATTGGCAAAGAACAAGTCTCTGGGATTTTATGGGATACAAATTGAATTTTTCAACAAACTTAGGCTACACTGGAGACATGCACTCAACTATCTATACCAAAATATTTGGAAGACAGCTACCTGGCCAACTGATTGGAAGATCTCCATATTTGTGCTGATTCCAAAGAGAGGAGACCCAACAGAATGAGGAAATCATTGGACAATATCACATGCAAGTAAAATTTTACTAAAGCTAATTTAGTGGAACGAGAGATATCATTGCTGATTCCGATGGATCTTGGCTGAAAGCAGAGAATATCAGAAAGATGTTTACCTGTGCTTTAGTGACTATGCAAAAACTTTTGAGTGTGTGGATCATGACAAGCTATGGACAACATTGTGAAATATGAATATTCCAGAACACTTAATTGTACTTCTGAGAAATCTGTACCTGGACCAAGAAGCAGTTGTTCGAACAGAGCATGGGAACACTCAATGTTTTAAAATTGGGAAAGGTGTGAGACACGATTGTATTCTTTCATCATACTTATTCAACCTGTATGTTGAACAAATAATACGAGAAGCTGGTTCTATGAAGAAAAACATGGCATCAGAATTGGAAGAAGACTCATTAACAACCTGCGATACGCAGAGGATACAACCTTGCTTGCTGAAAGTGAAGAGGACCTGAAACATTTACTGATGAAGATCAAAGAGCACAGCCTTCGGTATGGATTGCATCTCAATGTCAAGAAAACAAAAATCCTCAGCACTGGACCAATAAACAACATTCTTATCAATGGAGAAAAGATTGAAGTTGTCAAGGACTTCATTCTTCTTGGATCAACTATCAACATTTGTGGAAGCAGCAGTCAAGAGATCAGACAACGTATTGCATTAGGCAAATCTGCTGCACAGGAACTTTTTAAAGTGTTGAAGAGCAAAGATGTCAGCTTGAGGACTAAGGTGCGCCTGACCCAAGCCATGGTATTTTCAATAACCTCATATGGATGCAAAAGCTGTACAATGAATAAGGAAGATCATAGAAGAATTGATGCCTTTGAGTTGTGGTGTTGAAGGAAAATACTAAAAGTGCCACGGACTGCCAAAAGAACCAATAGATCTGTTTTGGAAGAAGTGTAGCCAGAGTGCTCCTTGGAGGCCAAGATGGCTAAGCTTCGTCTCTCATACTTTGGACATATTGTCAGGAGGGAACAGTTGTTGGAGAAGGATATCATGCTTGGTAAGATGGAGGGTCGGAGAAAAAGAGGAAGACCGCCAACGAGATGGATTGACCAGGTGGCATCATTGATGGACTCAAGTGTGGCAGCAGTAGTGAGGTTGGCCCAGGATTGGACATTGTTTCGTTCTGCTGTGCATGGGGTCGCTGTGAGTCGGTTCCGACTCAATGGCACCTGACAACAGCAACAACAACTTAAAAACAGCTGCAACAGCACATTGGCAGAGAAGTGCCAGAGGTTCAAGCCAGATTCAGATGAAGACGTGGACTGGGATAGAATCATTGCTTACATCAGATGGATCTTGGCTGAAAGCAGAGAATAACAGAAAGATGTTTAGCTGTGTTTTATTGAGTCTGCATATGCTTCTGACTGTACTGATCATGACAAGCTGTGGACTACACTGTAGAGAATGATTATTCCGGAACACTTGGTTTTGCTGTACACAAAGAGGCAGTTGTCCCAATAGAACAAGGGGGCACTGAATGGTTTAAAATCAAGAAAAATGTGTGCCAGGGTTGTATTGTTTCACCATACTTATTTAATCTGTATACTGAGCAAATAATCCAAGAAAGTGATTATATGAAGAAAAATGTGGCATCAGGATTGGAGGAAGACTCATTAACTACCTATAATATGCAGATGACACAACTTTGTTTGCTGAGAATAAAGACTTAAAATAGTTATTGATGAAGAACAAAGATCACAGCCTTTGGCATGGATTGAAACTCAATGTAAAGAAAACAATTTTTACCTCTGGACCAATATATAGTATAATGATCAAAGCTGTCAAAGACTTCATTTTGCTTAGATCCACCATCAACACTCATGGAAGCAGCAGTCAAGAAATCACACAACATATTGCATTAGGCAAATCTGCTGCACAAGACCTCTTTAAAGTGTTCAAGAGCGAAGATATCAGTTTGAAGACTAACGTGCACCTGACCCATGAACGTTGGACATTCAAAAAGGAAGCCCATACAAGAATTGATGCATTTGAGATATGGTGTTGGAGAATAGTAAAAGTACCATGGATTGTCAAAAGAACAAATAAAGTGTGTTGGAGGAAGTACAGCTAGAATACTCCTTAGAAGCCAGTATGGGGGAGATTTCGTCTCTCATACTTTGAATGTATTTCCAGGAGGCAACAGTCCTTGGAGAAGGATATCACATGTAGTAAAATGGAGGTGAACGAAAAAGAGGAAGACCCTCAAGGAGATGGACTGTCACAGTGGCAGCAGCAATGGGCCGAAGGTTGACAATGAATGTGAGGATGGTGCAGGACCAGGCAGTGTTTTGTCTCTTGTGCATAAGGTCTCTATGAGTGAGATTTGATTCAATGGCACCTAACAACAATTGTTTTGCTGGAAGTTGACCCCTGGGTGGGTTCAGTTGCAGGCTTGAAGTGTCTAAGGGCCATAGTCTCAGTGATTCTACTAGTCTATGAGACCAGTAAGTCTGGTCTTGTTTTTAAATTTTGTTCTACATTTTCTGTCCAGGGCTAATTGTTTCCTAAAGTCTTTTATTTTCTTCATTCTTCTTTGGCATGGACAAGATGAGACAAATAGTTGTGTCTTATATAACTGCTCTCAAGCTTTTAAGATTCCAGTTGCTACTCACTGAAATAGGACTTCGAACACTGGGAGGACTGCTTAATCAGGAAGAACAACATCAAGAGTCTCAGGAGCACCCCATCTGGAAATTTGCCTTACTGTCTTGGATCTTTGACATCTGAGTTAATGTTCACAAAATGTGGTGTGCATACAGTCTGTCATCAGTTCATTCTTAAAACCAGATTTTTCCAATATTTAATATTTCTAAAATTTTTTCATACTTATTAGTGTCATGATAACCATGCTACTGCAAGTTGCAAGCATCAGGCATTACATTGTAGAACAAACGCTTTAGAAGCCATCTTTTTAAAAGGAGTATCATCTAACTTCAAGTCATATTGGCCTTATCCTAGACATTAGATTTGGGCTAGCCGAGTTGACACATAAAATTAACCATCACACTTTATACTACCTTTAAATCTTCTCTGTGAGGTATTTGACATATCCTCTTTTGAGGAAGATTGAAAATCTCATTTTGATGAAATAAAACTTTTACTGTTCTTATTCAAGGAAGAGTTTCAGTTTTTGGTTGTTTTTTTTTTGTTTGTTTTTTTTTGCCTTCCACATTGTATTTCATTTTGCATATTTTGCAAGATATCATTTAATTATGAAACTGATGGCATTGGTTCTTTGAAAACCACATCGACATTTTAATGACACATTGATGCTTCTCAACTAACCAGCAAGATCTGCTAGATCTAAGAAATCAATAATAAAAAGATGTGCATATCTGAAATCTAAACGAAGACTAAAAGATCTATTTTGAAAGCATCGGAAGTATATTCAGCCAAGGAATTTATAATAGCTAATTCTAAGTAGGGACTCCTGGTAAGGACTAGCACCTTGTGGACTACGAACCACAAGGTCAGCAGTTCAAACCCACCAGCTCCTCCTCAGAAACCTTACAGAGTTGCAATGAGTTGGAACCCAGTGGACAGCACTTAACAACAACTCCATATAGACTGATATTAACAACAACCCCCCCCACCATTTTAACATCTAGCACATAAGCAACATAAAGTTTAAAATAAAAATAGAAAAAAAAAAGGCCAGATACAATACATTTCCTGTTCACCAAGAAGCACCAAATGATTTCTCTGAAATATTTCACTGATAGGTAAGAACAGTTCTGATTAAAGCTTCTTCTGGACAATAGAGGATTTCAGAGCTATGAATCCATCATTTTCAAGGGCACTCAGCTGAAACAAGTGCTCAGATACTATAAAGGATAAATCATATATGTAACTTCAGCTTCAGAGATAAAAATCTCACTAACTGATGATAAAAAATTACAGGTTCAAGAGACCTGACGGTTTGTGAAGTAGAAGATATGTACGGATCACCACATCTGTAAGGTGTAGAATTCAAGAACCTAGATACTTTGCATGCCTAATTGGGAGGCCCGTTAACCTGATTGCACTAGCCTGGAACCACGTTGTTGTTAAGTGCCATAGGGTTTCTGAGATGTGGCTGATGAGCTTGAACCGCTGACCCTGTGGTTCAAACCAACCTTGCAGTCCAGTGCATTAACTCACAGTACCACACCAGGACTCCACATGTTGTTGTTGCTGTTGTTAAGTGTCATTGAGTCAGTTACCGACTCATAGCTACCCTTTATAGGGTTTCTGAGGAGCAGCGGGTGAACTTGAGCCAGGACCTTGTGGTTCAAACCAAACTTTCAGTCCAGCGCATTAACCCACAGTGCCACACCAGGACTTCCCATGTTGTTGTTGTTGTTAGGTGCCATCAAGTCGGTACCGACCCATAGCGACCTTATGCACAGCAGAACGAAACACTGCCCTATCCTGGGCCAACCTCACTACTGTTGCCACGCTTGAGTCTATCGATGCTGCCACTTGGTCAATCCATCTCATTGGGGGTCTGCCTCTTTTTCTCTGACCCTCCAACTTACCAAACATGATATTCTTCTCCAGCGACTGGTCCCCCTCCATTGTTGTTGTTAAGTGCCATCGAGTCGGTTCTGACCCATAGCGACGCTGTACAGGGTTTCTGAGGCTGTAAATCTTTACAGGAGCAGAAAGCCTCCTCTTTCTCCCGCGGAGCAGCTGGTAATTTCGAACTGCTGACCTTGTGGTTCGCAGACCGATTCATAACCTCTACACTACCAGAGCTCCTTAGCCAGCCCCAAATCAGTAAACTCTATCTTTCCAGGGATGTGACAAACAATAAAATAAAAAATACATATAACCCCAATGGAGAGCAATTTGGCAATATGGTTCAAGCTAACCAGCTGCTCCTCAGAAACCCTATATATGGTCGCTATGAGTTGGAACCGACTTGATGGCACTTATGAACAACAACCACCAAAAATTGCAAATACTTCTATTGATGCAGCAATCCAACGTCTGGGAGTGTATGCTACACTTACATCTCTAGACACATAAAAGGACAATGCTATTTACTGAAGCAAATTGGTTATTTTATTGTTGTGTTGTTTTGTTTTAAAAGGAGAAGAGAGAAAGACGAGAAAAACTCATATCACATTAATAGGGTACCGACTAATGAAATTATGTTGTTAAATGCCATTGAGTTGGTTTCAACTCATATTGACCCTGTATAAGGTTTCTGAAGAACGGCTTGTGGGTTTGAACTGCTGACTTTGTGGTTCAAATTGACCTTAAGGTCCAGTGCTTCTCGTATATGTATCAGACAAAAATAATGGTACATATAAAAGAAATTTGGCACTGCAGATAAGGCACTGGACCATAAGGTCGCTTTGAACTGTAAGGTTGGCGGTTCAAACTCACCAGATGCTCCTTGGAAACCCTATACAGGGTTTCTATGGGTTGGAACTGACTTGATGGCACTTAACAACAACAACAAACTGTACAATGGGGTAAGGTGATTGATTTCCCTTATACTGCAATAAAGAGATCTTATCAGAAGATACATTTTCAGTAGAAAGGCAAAGGTGCATTATAGAATATAATGTGCTGACTTTACTGTGTAAAGGGGGGAAATAAGACTATGTTATTTGCTATTATTTGTGAAAATTCTAGAAGGATACACAATCAACTAATGAAAGATGTGATACAAGAATTTGGGTGAGATTTTTCAATAAGTATCTTATATTGTTGAATTTTAAACCATGTAGCTGTTACCTATTTAAAAATTAAATTGAAAGGATTTTTAAAAGCCTTCTTTGTGTAAGCAAATTGAAATATGAATGAAATAAAGTGTTAACAGAGCAAAAGCGATTTCTATTGCCCTAGTTCTATTCCCTAACAGTAAAGTTTACATCTGCCCTCAAAAGTATCGGATAGTTCAGAAAACAAATATTTTTTTCATCCATGTTCTTTAATGTCTGATCCCCTTATTCCCATTTCTATTTACTTAACATCTTTATGTATTACTTATAATGAGTAAGAAGCATTCAAAAACGAAGAGTCTGTGACTCAACAAACTGAAATTGCATTGTAATTTTTTCACATATCTAGATCTTACAGACCATAATAGATAAAATGTCTCCTCTATTTTATAAGCAGTATTTATATTCTTCATGGGTTCTCGGAGGAACAATAATAGTAACAGCCTCATCCTTTCCCATAAGAAACCTCTGATAATCCATTGAATAATGAACTTGTGTTTTTCCCCCTCAAACACCAATTTTAAGTTCATTTGGAAAACTGATGTCTCATTGAAAAGGTCTGAGTTGGAATTCGGTGACCTTTGGCTGTCTACTAAAATCGTTTTAAGACTTTTGAATGTCCCTAGGTTAAAAAACCAAATGGCCAGTTTTCTTGCTAATTTTATTCTGGCCAATAGCAGCCATCATAAGACATGTCATTTCAGAGGAGCAGAGAGGACAATAGATACATACCAATCACATTTTCACATGCATTTCTAGAAATAGCATGAGGAAAAAATTCCAATTTGCATTTTGAGTCATCACCCACATCAGTGATTTTGTTACAGAGTGAATCAATTTAGTAAATGGATATTGAAGTACATCCTATTTTAGTGTTTTAATGAAACATAAAAACTAACCATAAAGGTGTGTGGGAAGGTGGGGGCTAGAGGATATGGAGAACTTTAGGTGTGGTGCTGTGGGTTAACGCTCTGGACTGCAAGGTCAGTTTGAACCTCAAGGTGGGTGGTTCAAGCTCACCAGCTGCTCCTTGGAAACCCTATACAGGGTCACTAAGAGTCGGAACTGACTTGATGGCACTTAACAACAACAATTACAATATAAGGAGTCTGAGTGACTCCCTGGTTAAAACTCTCAACTGCTAACCAAAAGTCTGTGGTTTGAATCACCAGAGGGTAAAAGAGGTGGCAGAGATTTCCAAAGAGATTTCCTAAGACCTTGGAAACCCCACGGGGCAGTTCTGTCCTTCAGGATTGGAATGGACTGGACAGCAATGAGAGGAGCTACTGCAGCACTAAAGCTCTCAAGTGCATGTGTGGATTCTGCAGCCAAACTACTTGGATTTGAACCCTGGTCCCCTATTTACCAATGCAACGTAACCTATCCATTTCCTTAGTATTGTAACTGTGGTGACCTCATAGGCTTGTAGTGAAGATAAAAGAAGTACAATATGTATGTAAGCTAGAGTCCTGGGGGAGGGGGACACTGTGGGTTAATGCGCTGCACTGCACAGTCAGTTTGAAACCACAAGGTCAGCAGTTCAAGCTCACCAATTGCTCCTCAAAAACCCTAAACAGGGTCGCTATGAGTCGGAACAAATTTGACAGCACTTAACAACAGCAACAGGTATGTATGTAAAGCATCTAAAATGGGGTCTCTGTGGTGAAACTGTTTTATAAAATGCTCATGGTTCATGTTTAGAAGCAATTTGAAAACTAAACACTAATCCTGGGTTCCTGGCATAGCCAGCGTCTTGGTGCTATCTCTCTTTCCTACGTCTGTCCCCTAGTCTTAAAGTGTGCATACTCTACACCAGAATGTAATAAAATTGTTCAGGTACCTAAACTATGGCAAACAAAAGCGTAAGACACAGTATTATAGTTAGTAATATTTATTTTATCTATTTTGTGAGTAAAGAATTACCTTACCCTAGTTTGCTATTTATTTGGCTCGATTACTATTTAGGTCATTGTTTCAATGTTTTGAAGTAAAGCTATACAACTGTCATAGGCTCAGCAGAATTATCCAGAACCTTATTTGTAAAAACTCGAAATATTGTTACTGTCTTCTTTAACCCAGAGCAAGGTATGAAGACAGTATAAGAATATGTTTATGTATGTCATATTCATATGCAGGCTACCATTGGCATATTTTAATAGGGCAGTTAAAAAAAAAAAAGAAAAAAAAAAAGCCAGTGTTAGAATTTTGAAGAAAAGACATTAGAAAATCATTTTAGTTTTAAGGAGTTGCTATATATTATTGTTTCTTTCATTTGTTAAGTCAGTTCCTAAACCATTGTGGTTGTTGTTAAGTGTTTTCAAGTCGATTCCAGTACATAGCGACCCTGTCTGTACAGGGTTACCAAGCAGCAGCTGGGGGTTTGAACTGCTGATGTTAGTTACATTAAAAATATATAATTAGATGTAATTACGGCTGTTGTGAAGTGCCATCAAGTCCATTCAGACTCATAGAGATCTTGTTCAGGGTTTCTGAGTGGCTGGTGGGTTTGTCGCTGACCTTGTGATTAGAAAGCTGTCCATGCGTATTCTAACTACAGTGCTACACTAGGACTCCAAAATTAAATGGAATAACTCATGTTAAAGACCTAGAAGTATATGGACTCACTTAGGTTAATATCTACAAGGAGCTATATTTCATTTAAAAAGTTCTCTGGCTTAGGGATTGAGGAATGGTTTGAATGGGTAAAAGAGGGAAATAATGTTAAGATGCTTGACTGTCTTATGAATCTTGGTTTCCCTTGCCTACTATTGTAAAATAGACACTTGAGGGGGAGAAAAAGGAATAGCCAGAAACATCACTATAGAAAGCTTGTAAGTCCATCTTCAGCCTATAACTGATTGGAATACCTAAAATGGGGCTAGAACATGCCCAGTGAAAGAGGCTTCCTGTGAAGACTTTGCATTGCATAAGACCATAGGTGGAATCCTGATCCCCATCCAGAATCTTCTGAGGTGGGAAATTTTCTCTTGAAAAGACACGCAGACCAGCTGGAACAGCTAGAAGAAAAGAGCAGAAGATACTTCTTGAAAGACCAGCAGGAAAAATAAAAAACATTAACAGCAGCCTGATTGACTACTACAAGAATAAGCAAGTTGTTTGCTGGAGAGCCATGAAGGCAAGCAATCAAGTCCCTTCAGGGCAAACCCCCTTCCAAGACTGAAACTCAAAGGGAATACACCAGCAGTCATGCACTCCTGCTGGTGACCACATTGGTCTACCAATAAGGGGAAGTGGTGGTGGGGGGGGGACAGCAATAAAGCCATGAGCTAAGTCTGACCACGTTCAATAGACTCTTGCCAACCTGGATTGCGACCTGGTTGGCCAGCAGTATCGTGAGACCTGGGGACATAGCCATAGAGGACTAGAGCGGAGAATGAAGTCTCCAGCTGATATGAAGTGAGGGGAGATGCACAAGAATGCCCATATTTGCAGATAGTACCCATTTGACCTGGCTTCAATGGCTGGATGATCAGAACTGGACTAGAGAAGAAAGAAGAGGTAAAAAAGTGTAATCCCCTACAATTCGATGAACTTGACTTATACTTTTGGATATAATAGCTTAAAAGAGGGAACGAATCTTTACAGCAAGGATCATTCCCACTGCCTCTGTACACAGGGTTGACAGGGATGGGCATCTTAGACATTGGATACTTAAAATAGGGGAGGGGGGCTACAAAGGCACACTGTGGCTAATGTGTCAGTCTGCAAAGTCATTTGAACTGCGAGGTCGGTGGTTCAAGTTCACCAGCTGCTCCTTGGAAACCCAATACAGTGTCGCTATGAGGTGGAATCGACTGGACAGCACTTAACAACAACAACAAAGGCACAAAGTGACTGACTTACAAGTTTTCAAGAGGAAGCCTAGTTTCAGAGGGTGCGGGGGAAGGTAGAATCTCCACTGAGTAGTTTCCAGCCTGTCTAGATGGGGTTGGTGAAAGGAGATGGGGATAAGACTTGTGACTCAATAGTGAATAACTGATATGAGGATTGATTGCGATTGTTCCAAATGTAGACGTTTTATAAAAAAAAAAAAAAAAAAAAAAACCGGAGTGGTTGATCTTACAGTCCAGGCAGAAATAGAGGACCCTGGGACCATCAAGGGAGAAGAGTGGAGTGTGGGACCCTATCCAGAGAAGCAGCAATGCCAGAGACGGAGACAAGAGATGATGACGTGGAGCAATGGAGCGGCTGGAGACTCTAGACTCAAGGAGGGAGAGGGGTTGTGTGCTGGCCCCGGGGGGTTGGCTGGCTTACAGGGTATACCCGTTGGTTGTTTGAATGGTTATATATTCCTGAGTGCTTCGGTGTACATTTGAATACAAGCCCTCTTGTATTTAAAAAAAAAAAATCAGAGGGAATGGAAGCAAATGCTGTTGAATGATGATGCATGGAAGGGATTGTAATCATTGCGATGAAATACAATAGGATGAATGTAAAGCTGATATTCTCCCATGTAAACTAACACTCAATTCATAATAAATACTTAAAAAAAAAAGTTCTCTGGCTTAATTTGAACTCTGAAATTCTAAGCCTAAATTAGAAACATCGCTAACTTCTTTTCCAGAGAAAAGCTGTAAAAAGAAATGTGATTTCAAAGGTCAACCTAATTTTATAGACATCCTAATATCTGGTGGAAGTTGCATTTTCCAGTTGAATCAGTATTGGATGTCGTGTTAAAGTGTCATCAAGTAGGTTCTGACTTAGGTACCCAGTATAGGGTTTCCAAGGGGCGACTGGTGGATTTCAACCACCAAAACCTTGTGGCTAGCAGTCCACACCAGGACTTGAGTACTCAGACACGCTCACAATACATAGTGATTAAAGAGAATTATAGCAAAGAAATTAAAATGAATGTGAATAGAAGCTATAATTGGGAAACTTTTATTTTACCAAAATAAAATTTTCAATCATATTTAAGAGAACCAGTTATTGAAAAGAAACCCATTTCATATATTCTGTTGGTTTTGTTCCTCAGGAGAACCCAAATGCAGAGAGCATGCTAAAACTAACATTTTATTAACAACAAAAAAAGCAAAAACACACTTCCTATGGATCTTTCTTGGGTGGTTTTCATTTCTAACTTTAGCAAAATTTCTATTAAAATGGGTCATATTCACAGAACTTACCCTCAGAACCAATGTCAATTTTTAGCCATGTATAAAAATAAACATAAATCTTGATTTCACACTCCCCCCAAAAAATCAGAACACAAAGAGAGAATAGACTTGGATCTTTTATTTTTTTTAAAGATTATCTATATATATTAATAAAAAGTGTAAAGAATAGACCTTCATGTTTAAATTATATTCTAAAATAAAATATATATATATTTCCATTAACTGCAGGAGACAACTGGCAAGTAAAGAGCCTGAGAGAGTCCAGTCCCTCTCCATCACTACAATGGACATATATTTTAAGGAAGCACCTATGGAAAACAGGAGAGTGTTCAAAACACATCTGGTAACACAGATAAGCTTCTGGGTGTTCTTGACAGCAATTTGTTAGCATTTTCAATCAAACATGAAATGAAGGGAAAAATCAAATTCATAAACAGAAATGGCATTGCTTAGAACAATCTAGTTATCTGTATTCATGTTTTACATGCCCTGGAGCCTAGCACTTCCCATTGTAGCAAGCTACAACTCATATGTACACTAGAAAAAGCTATTGGCGGTGTGCCTCCGGGGGTGACTGCCAAGCAACCAGCGCAACAAGCGCTCAGAACACTGCTTTTTAGCAACACAGCTGCAACATCTGGTTGGAAGTGAACTGTCACGTTTTTAAAGTAAACAACATTTTAAAACATAGCATCAGAGCATCCAGCCCTGTTCCATAGAGCTCACATGTTTGGGACTTAATTTTCACCAAAAGGTTTCACAAATTAAGAGGTTATTATATCCGCTGCTTTTATTATGTATTTGTGGCTATGGTGGCAATAAGGTTGCAGAAACAGATACATTTTTAATGATGAAAAAAATGGACTGTTATTTTCTTTAAACCAGTTTGGGAAATCCCAGAAATTCCATTTTTAAAAACTGATTTTTATTGTGATTTCAGCAGCTCACATGTAGATCCCTAGATCCATGGTCTGGGTTTGGTTTTTACTACTTTTCCTTTTTCATATGTGCAGAGTATCTGTCCAGAAAAGACATGTTCTATCTACTGTGCCTATAGCAAACTTAACTGTAATACTGGCTTTAGCAGCATTTTGCCTCGTAAATATCGATAATATGCTTTCACTGGATCTGGACAAAGTCCATATTAAGATACAGATAAGCTGTAACCGGTCAGAGCTCTACAAGTGGACTCATAGGTCCAGGGTCTCTCTTCTCCTTCTTTTAAGCCTGTTATAAAAATAACTTTGGTTACAAGTGTCTACACGGCACCAATTTTATTTCAAAAGCAGCATCTTTACTCAGCCACCCAAATGACTACACAAGCACACATGCTCAAATAGCTTTTCTCACTTACTGCTGTTCTATAACTCTAAAGACCTGTAATTGTATTAGATTTTTCTTAATCAAAAATTATTCAGCAATTTTAAAACCATCAATTACAGTGCTCTAAAAATACCCACATCCACTGAATTAAATGAGAAGTTCCCCTTACATGCAACTGTATAATAAAACAAGTATACCTGCAGTTGATGAACATTGTGTTCTATAGTAACAGAAAACACAGGTCTCTAATAGTAAAAAAGCATTTCATAAAACTTTGTCATATATAAAATATCTTATTAATATGACCATTCCACTTATGATTAAAGCACAACCTAAGTGTTGGCTCTGCCTTCTGCTGTGGGACAGTCAGGGGTCACACAACCTCAAAAAATAAAAGTACATCTGTTTCCCAGGCTGGCAACAGCAACAAGCTCAACTGCACGGCCTCTCAAGCTTGTCTGCACTCATACGCACATTCACAAAGCACCCACGGTTTTAATCTTCATGACACTGTTGCCACCATGCTTTTTCCCACTTGTGAAAATCTGTCAGGAAAATGTGATTGCAAAATAATTATTCTTGTCTATACCCAGCCTGGATCTCCATTGCTCATTTTTGTGATTCTGAAAGATAAAAGTCTGCAGCAGAAGGAGAATAGGCCTCATTCATCTTTCTCAAACCCTTTGGTTTCCACCTTTAATGTTACAGTGAACGTAGATTTGACTCAGTATGTCTGAGTCAAAGGCTTTACAGCTAATGAACCTGAAGTGCATTAAGAGAATACGTATCTGCCGTTACGGCAAAGGAACATAAAAAAGTAGCAATAATAAACTCAACTCCCCATATGTGAAGAATTTATGATTCATTCAAAATCTTCTTAAGAAATTAAAGAATTTGTAGGGGGGTGGAATCATGTAAGAAAGGTCAAAATGTCAAATGCAATCAGCTAATGATTACGTTCTTTGGAAAATACTTCATGTGTACAGCCTCTGCCACAGTTTAGTTATTTCTCAAGTTTTCCATCTGTCAACACATATGGATCAAGAAAGATATATATGAAAAACGGATTCTCTCCTGATTAACAAAAGAATAAAAGAACAAAAAGATGTCAGCACAGGTAAAGAATCAACTTTCAAAGAAAAAGGGCTTTAAATACGCTTTTGCTAAAAATATGACTTAAGAGATAATTTTGAAGTTTTGATACTTATACTTAACTCAGAGTTCAGACAGGAATGTTCTTCTATTGGGGCAATGCAATTGAAATGTAAAACAAAAAGAATTGTTCTAATTGTGACATCATAAAATTCCAAGGACAAACTGGGAACCAATGCTCCCTTGACTAGACTTTCCTACTTCAAATGGAGGCCACAGGCAGGAGTTGGCACACTAGTCCTCCCACATCTCCCTACTTCACTCCCTCACACACACCACAGTTTATTAGCTCATTCCAACCCTCCTGGCACATAGATCCATTACCCTATTGGATTCTCCATAAACTCAGCCTTCTATTCCCAGCAGTTCAAAGTAATGAAAAAGAAGCAGATGATGAAATGCAATCATTGAAACAAACAAAAAAGGAACTCTAGAGTCTGAAATATTACATGTTTCTGAAGCAATGGTTGGTATAATATGTGAGGAACATTAAAACTGAGATAGTAACACACAATGCAATCAGTCTGTGCTTCCAGAAAAACAGCACGTTTTTGTGGAGTTTTAACTCTCCATCTACTCTTCCCTAGGATTCTTACAGAGTCATATGGTACTTAACTGAGACCTGAGATCAGAACCAGGTTGAAAAATGCTGAAAACACTTTAAATTGTTTCAAAAGGGAGCCATAAGAAAGCTCACCCAAGTGAGAAATAAATTAGTTTTAGAATAAAACTATTAGGTAAACATGTGTTGACACAAGTCAAAAAACTGAAGCAAAAGGGAAAAGGAGGAAGAGGAGAGAAAAAGGAGGAGCTCGGAGGAAGAAGTGCTGGCCCTTCCTGTAGTGATTCCACAGTCTCTCCTGAGGGGCTGTTCTGTCTGTGCTCTCCTCACAAATCCCGGTAACACAGTAAGAAGTCGGTGAACTTAGTTGTTTCCTTTAGGGAGGGCACATGGACTGGAGAGCTGGCCGATTCTGCTGCTTCAGCCAAGAAGTTTGTACTAGAAAATACCAAAAACACCCCCTACGCAACATAGGGGAAAAAAATATACAAAACCCCCCCAAACCTATACCAAACAAACAAAAACAACCTTGTTCCTCCTAAAGAAAACCATACTGGAAACAATGCCCTGCAAGGAGTCCTTCGGCATGTTTCTACTACAGGGCTGGTAGAGGAGGTTATTTCGTTTTGGATTCCACATAAATTTTATCCCCATCCCTAATGCCAAAGGAATGCAATGCCCGAGAGCTGTACTTCATTTCCTCTGGGCCAAAAGGAGCTTCGTGGTCAAAATGGTAGAGAAGCATGTTGCTTGTGGGCAATTGCACTAGAGTTTTTAATTGTTTCTTTAGTTCTGCAACTGTTTGGTCCAGACGAATGCTAATTTCTTCCACCTGATCATTAAAATGAACTTCTACTTTTGCACTGCTTTGGGGTCTTAGGTCCACTTCTGCCAAAGGCTCCAGCTTCCCATATTTTGTGATCAGTTCATGATACCTAGAAGGATTAAAACAAAAGCAGTATCAGTTTAAACTCCTAGCACATAAAGAATGAACTTCAACATAACTACAAGTAGACTACACTGCTACCATCAACCACATCATTCTCATAGTCTATGCATGTGAGTGTGTGTGTGTGTGTGTGTATGAAAAGATAGAACCCCCAGAATTCAAAATGAAGAAAGGGAGGAAAATCCACAGCATACTGACTAGAGCGATGTGGAATATTGGGGTAAGAAATCAGCCAAGAGAAAGGTTGAGAAAAAGCCTCATGGACCACAATCCTCTACCTTCCATTGCAAAGAAACAAAAAAAGGAACCAAACAAACAAAACCAGCAGGGCATGATTTTCCAAGGCCCCAAACTGAAAGGAAATGATTCAAAACCTAAGGGTATCTTTCCCCAATCCTATCAACTACTGTATGCTTTGATATAAATGAAACTAATTAACGATAATTTAACAAAATTTCAAAAACAAAACAGCCGAATTCAGGTGGTCAAATAAAAATAAGAGCTAAATTCAAGAGCAATGTCTTTCCCTTCATAGTACAAAAAAGTGGGCAGAACTGTGATACTCTGCCTAGAAGGAAAAGAAGAAACAGTGGCAAAGGTGTCAAGGAGAATTTACTCATGGTGTGGCACTAAAGGATAATGCACTGGACAGCAAGGTCAGTTTGAGCCACAAGGTCGGCGTTTCAAACTCACCAGCCACTCCTTGGAAACTGTATACAGGGTCGCTATGAGTTGGGATCAACTCTATGTCACTTAACAATAACAACAACAACATTTCAGCAATGAGATGGTCTAGAAGAGGGACCCATTATTAAGCAAAAACAAGAAAGAAAGACACAGAATGGCAATGAAGCAAAAACAATTCGGGAAACAAACACATTAAGCAAATGGCAGAGACAGAACTCAATTTGAAACAAACAAGGAAAAAGAAACAGAAATGCCCCACAAATGCTTCAAGTTACAGAAATTAATAAGTGCCAGAATATAACAAACCAAGCTCAAAGACATATGGTAGACAGCACAGTGTGACCAAAGGGGAGATTGCAGAGCGAATCAAACAAACGAAGGAACAAAACAACACCATTACTGACCAAATAAATTAGGAAGCATAACTCTAGGATGTTCTACCTTGCCAAGTTTTGTTCAGGGATAAATGTGACAAGTCTGAAAGAAGAACGAACTCAAGGAACAGAGCACCTGAGTCCGTTAAAAAAAAAGGGATTACTTAGCAAAGATTGAGTGGTGAGCCCGGAATCTATTCAAATCTAAAACTAAACAAGTGTGTCTCTTTTAAAACTGTATATTGTATTCCTTTATAAATGTAAAAATAATATAACCAATAAGAATCAGGAGATGAGAGGAAAAGTGGAAATCTTAACAATGCTATCTAAAATTGAAATACTGAATCTAAAAATAAAAACTCTGACTTCAAAACATTATTCATGATTTTTTCTCTGAATCTTAGAGAAAATCTCTTAGAAACGGATTATCTTCTTATTTGAAGAAACCTTTATGTGAAGCTCAGTGTTGCTTTAGTTTTTTCCATCCTACTAAACTCAAGTAAAATTACATTTAGTAGTCTGCTGAAAATAGTGTAAAAGCCAAAAACCAAACATGCTGCTGTTGTGTCAATCCTGACGGATAGCAACCCTACTCCTATAGGGTTTACCAGGGCCGTAAATCTTTACAGAAGCCACATCATTCTCCTGCTGAGGGACTGATGAGTTTGAACTGCCAACCTTTTGGTTAGCACTTGAGCATGGAACCACTGCACTACCAGGGTTCCTATTAAAATAGTATAGACAGCATGCATAGTATAATTTCAGTTTTATTGAATTAATGCCTTCAACTATCCAGCCACTTACCTCGCTTCCTTCTTTGCTGCCAACCTACCTACCTACCTAAGTACCTTCTCCCTCCCTCCCACCCTACCTATGTATCTCCCTCCTCAACAGCTGTCTGCTAGGATGTTTCCCTAACTAATTATGCTGCTTTATTTCTTTTGGATGGTGGAATTCTGGTTTTATTGCTCTTTCATCTACTTTTCTGTATGCTTTACTATTTTTAATAGTGAACTTGCTTAATGTTTTACAAAAGAATAAAGCCATTGTTTTTTGTTTTTGTTTTAATTTTTAAATGCCTGGTTCTCTGATACCAAGCTATTACTGATATCTACTGAAAGATCAATTAGCACACATGCCTGACGACCTCATGCTGAGAGTATCAGAATCTACAGGCACAATTGAAAACTTCATTTACATCTATCATCTGTATCCTTCCTGCAGGCACACTAATGGAAGATGTAAGTGAGGTGACCTTCTTTGCAGTTGTGCCTGGCACAGTGCAGAGCATCCTGAAGATGAGATTCTAGATACTTCTGAGAGGACTAATAGTGATTTATACTGATTCTCATCTACTTGCAAGATGACTGAGAGATTTGAAGGGTGCTAAGAGTGCTTACAAGGCGCTCTGGTAGCGTAGTGGTTACGAATTGGGCTGCTAACCTCAAGGTCAGCAGTTCGAAACTACCAGTGGTTCTGTGGGAGAAAGATGAGACATTCTGCTCCAGTAAAGATTTACAGCCTCGGACACCCTGTGCAGGGTCACTATGAGTCGGAACCGACTCTACGGTACTTAACAACAACAACAACAACAGTGCTCACAGGCACTCTGGTGGTACAGGGGTTAAAGGGTTCAACTGCCAACCAGAAGGTCAGTGGTTTGAACCCACCAGCTACTCCATGGGAAAAAGATAAGGCAGTCTCTTACATAAGGATGCTAGCCAACAAGTAGAACCATTGGGGAAGTTCTACTCTGGGTCACAGTCCTACAGGGTCACTGAGTCGGAGCCGGTGGCTATGGGTTTGTTTAAACAGTGGTCACAGGATTACAAAACCACTGTTAGTAGCTCAGCCACTGTGAATTTATAATCTCATAATACCAATGGTATAATGGTATACTATATAGACTCATTTCTACTAGGCATTATACCATCTGAATTGATCTCAACCATTAACATATTTGCACATAAAATTATGACCCACAGGTAGACATTAGCCTATTTGTAACAACTGATGATGTCCGTCTAGCTACATAGTAAATGACCTATAAATGGGACACTCTGAGCTCCCAGTTTTCTCAAAATCACCATGTCTAAAAATAATTTCGTTGCCACTACCCAACCATCTTCTCTTCTAGTCTTCCTTATCTCTGTAAACGACACCAGAAACTACCCAGCTATCCTGGCCAGAAACTGGATAGTTACCCTTGATTCCACCCTATCTCTTTTTTGCTCTTCTCCCATTTAGTCAAACATTATGTCCTATTCATTCTTCCACCTAAATATCATATGAATTTATTTGTATCTCTCTTGCTCACTTGCCTCATAAATTCAAGCCACTATCACTAATAATCTGAATTGCTATAGCTTTCTATGGATGAACAAACTAGATGGGCTCCCTCAATCTCTGTTCCAACCCTTTCTGGTACGCCTTCCTGTACTGCAAAGTCTGGGAAGCTGAAGTCTACATTTCCCATACTCCATTGCAGATTAGATTTAGATTCTATCAGTCACATTCAATCAGACCTGGTAGAGAAGCAGTGCATTTAGCCAACAAGGGTGTGGGAACAGGCTGCTAAGTACTGACTGCAGTTCAGGCAATGCATTCTTGGAGCCAACAGTGCCGACAGTAGCTTGTTGATATCCAGATCATGACTACAGTGGTAGGTGGAGTCCTAGTGTGGCACTGAGGGGATAATGCTGCACTGAGCCTCAAGGTCGGTTTGAACTGCAAAGTCAGCAGTTGAAACTCACCAGCCACTCCTTGGAAACCCTATACAGGGTCACTGTGAGTCGGAACTGAGTGGACGGTACTTAGCAACAACAACAAGGTGGTATGTGGCTCCACTCCCAGAAACAGCAGCTTCCTGATTCTTCTTTGGGATCTGGCAGAGGTGGGTCTGTCCCGTTGTACTGTACTAGAGCAATCCTGTATAAGTCTGCTCCTTCAGCCCTTTCAAAGACTCTGTACGTGCCAAATTCCCAGTAGTATATCTTTTCCTCTTAAAACAGCTAGAGTGGCTTTGATTATATGTAACTGAATCCCAAATAATACTCTCTCAATTGGTTTTCCACGACTTTAGGGCAGCCCCAAGATTGTCTATTTTATAGCCTAAATGATTGTTACACAGATTTGATCATATTTCTCTACTGAAAACCAAACAACGCGCACCACAACAAAGCTCTATCTCTTTAACGTGATTGTGGTAGGCAGGATTTGGGCTTTGTCCTAGGTAGTATTCTCAAAATTACTTTATAGGACAGAATTGACCTTCAAATAGGGAGATTAACTGAGTGGACCTAAATAAATCACTTGAAAGCAGTTTCCCCAACTGGAAAAATAGAAGTCTGAAAGATTAAAAGCAAAAGGAGGAGATGATACAGCATCACCCACTGACGTATTCTGTGGAGGGGCCACACGCAAAACACAAGAAGCCCCAGAGTTGCGCTCCCACCCGGAATGAGCCTGTGCAGTGATTCTTGCCCAGAGTCGCAGGCTGTGGAACCCTAAGCGCTAACTGCAAGCTGAGTTCTGCTGGGCCTCTGAACCCCAGACACTGTGAGATGATAAATAGATGCCTTCAGCCAACAAATGTGTGGTGATCTGCTACAGCAACAATACCAAATTAATACAGTGATATAAAGGACCCTTCATAATCTGGTTTCTTCACTATTATCAATTTTTGCATCTCCCTTACTACTGTTTTAATATTAAAAAATGGCATTTATGTATTTGATGACCAGCAGACTTGTGGGCAAGAGTTGATGTTGTTAAGTGCCATCAAGTCAGTTCTGACTCATAACGACCTGTATAGGATTTCTGAGGAGCAGCTGGTGGGTTTGAACTGCCAACCTTGTTGTTCACAGTCCAAGAGGCTAAGAACCTGTATTTCACTCTTCATTAAACATAAATGAAGAAATAGTATTACAATTGCACACAATGGGTTGTTATTGTTGTTTTTTAGTGCCATCGAGTTGGTTATGACTCATAGCGACCCTGCATAGGGTTTCTGAGGAGCTGTTGATGGATATGAACTGATGATTTGAACCGCTGACCTTGTGGTTAGCAGTCCAGTGCTTGTCCTATAGTGCCACACCAGTACTCCACATACTGGGTATCTTTCTATAAAAGCTACATAAATAAAAATCATGATTTCAACATAATCTGTTTTCTACAATTTTATTTTAGATGATCATATAATAAAATAAATCTGCAAATGTAAGAAATCTCGAATTTATAAAACACCCAGTAAATATCTTAGAAACCAATTTCTTCCTAGTCTTCCAGTTTAGTTTATTCACTACCCAAAAGTCAGTTCAAAATGAACTATGCATGTAGTCAATGAAAGCATGTCTGGACTTCATATAGCTTCTGCAAGTTATAGTCTCAGAAGCTAAGACTTGAACTGTTCCAGTAAAAACTGCAAAACATGTCATGTCACTTAAAACCAGGTCTGGAAGGTGAAAGTGAAATCTAGGGTCATGGAGCCTCTATCCAGAATGCAGGTGGGAAGGCCAGTACCCAGAGTTCGGACAGCAGGGCTACTGCCTAGCTGGTCTCAGAGAACCGATATATTTTTCAAACCTTGAGAGCTAATGTAAATTGTTCTGCTGGGTTTTGGACTTGCTTAATGCCCTTTGTCTTCCACTTCCCCCAAACATCTCCCATTTGTAATGAAAATGTCTACCTTGTGCTGTTTCACCACTGTACTTTGGAAACAGATAACTTGTAGTCTAGACTTTATGGATGAAGAGGAAATTTGCCCCAGGATGGGGCATATTTGATTTAGATTAATCAGAAGATGACATATAGGACTTAGAATGAATTTAAGACTTTGGGGGTGATGTGATAGGGTCAATGTGTTTTGCATGTGGCAATGGCACGATTTTTGATTGCCGGGGCAGGAAGCTAAGGGTGAAGTGTTTTTGGTTGAATTGTGTGCTCCCAAACCCAGGAGATGGATTAACACAATGGCTGCAACAACTGTGAGGATGACACAGGACCTAGCAGTGTTAGGTTCTGGGAAGCTATGAGTTGGAATGAACTCTAATGCACTTAACAATAACAACAATGCATGTGATTAGCATCCTATTTGGGAATGGTTCTTTGTTATGTTAATGAGGCAGGATTCCTGTAGGGTGTATTTTGAGTCCATCTCTTTGGAGATACAAGAAATTAGACTAGCAATGTAAAGTAGAGATGGGTGAAAAGAAATGGCAAGTCACATAAAGATCATCCAGAAGCAGAAGTTCAGAGACAAGGACCTTTCTTTAGAGCTGAGATGCCACATTCTTCTTTATATAACCCAGCTTCTAGGATTATTTGTTCTGCATACAGATTGAATAAATATGGTGAAAGGATATAACCCTAGCACACATCTTATCTGATTTTAAACCATTCAGTATCCCCTTGTTCTGTCTGAACGACCGGTCTATGTACAGGTTCCTCATGAGCATAATTGTTTAGGAATAGCCGTTCTTCACAATGTTATCCATAGTTATGATCCACATAATCAAATGCCCTTTCCACGTCAATAAAGCACAAATAAACTTTTTACTTCTAGCCAAGACCCATCTGACCTCAATGACGATATCTCTCATTCCACATTTTCTTCTGAATATGACTTGAATTTCTGGCAGTTCCCTATCTATGTACTAATGTAGCCATTTTAAAATTATCTTCAGCAAAATTTTACTTTCATGTGATATTAATGATATTGTTCGATGATTTCCACACTTCATTGGGTCACGTTTCTTTGGAACGGGCACAAATAAAGATCTCTTCCTACCAGTTGGCCAGGTTGCTGTCTTCCAGATTTCTTGGCTTAGTCAAGTGAGTACCTCCAGTGCTTCATTAGTTTGTCGAAACATCTCAATTTGTATTCCATCCATTACTCGAGCCTTTTTTTTTTTTGCTGATGCCTTCAGCACAGCTTGGACTTCTTCCTTAAATACCATTGGCTCTTGATCATATACTATTCCTTGATATGGTTGAGCATTTGGGTACAGTGATTATGTGTATTCCTTCTACCTTCTTCTGATGCTTTCCGTATCATTCAATATTGTGCCCATAGAATCCTTCAATATTACAAGGGTAGGTATCTTTATGTGTTACATTTCATTATGGATGACTTACAATTTTCCTAGATTCATGCTTTGTACACTTCATGTTCTGATTATTAATACATGTTTGCAGCTGCTTCTCCCCATGTTAGGTTGTGCCTGATCAGCAAATAAAGCTCTAGAAAGCTCTGCTCTATTCACACCATTAAAGTCAATTCAATGATTTGACTTGACTTCCTCATGGCAGCTCTTCCTCAGTCTTATTTTGAGTGCCTTCCAACATGAGGGGTCCATCTTCCTGCACTATATCTGACAACGTCATGCTCTTATTCATAAGTCTTTCAGTAGCTAGCCATTCAGAAGTAGTCTGCCTCTCCTTCCTAGTCAGTCTTAGTCTGGAAGCTCTGCTGGAACTTTTTCATCATGAGTGATCCTGCTGGTATTTGAAATACTGGTGGCAACATTTCCAGTATTACAGAAAAACACAAGCCACTACAGTATGACAAACTGACAGACAAGTGGTGGAAAACATGATTACTGTTTATTATGATAAAGAGATTTTAGTGTATCTGTAGGTGTCTCTTTAAATTTTCTTTATTGTTCATAAAGGTAAACTATACACTACAGACAAACAGCTGACTGATGACATTTGATCAAATTGGAACAGTTAGGAGCCATACCTAACTGTTCCAATTTAAATACAAATTTGACCTAAAGACAGACTTAGGAACTCATTCAGAATCCAGACACTATCTGTAATGCTATTTTCCTCCAACAGAAAATCTTACTGATGGAGGTAACAAATAAATCAAGAGACATCCCTGCTGGTCCACTTGGTTGAAACCAATCATTGAAGTATGGCTATAAGAAAACATTAGAGTTATTATTTTTCCCCAGGGTATTATGATGAATTCAAAATTATATTCCAAACATTTGATTGCTATCTAACCTCTCTTGCTAAACTTACTCTCATTTTGATATGGTATCGTATCAGAGCACATCAAAGTAATCTCTTTAACATTCTATGACAGTACTCTCACAGTCACTAAGACCCTCTTTAGTCAAATGCATAAGAATCACATTTTACAAGTAAAAGGAATCTTAGAGATGATATATTACGTATTTTACATATGTACTAATTGAAGCCTACTTGTTATCCTAAAGCCTCAAATCCAGTGAAATGATGAGTGGAAATTAGAACTGAGGTCTTGCTCTCAGACTATCTCCCGTGAACCCTTCTCCCCATGGCTCTCATTATCTTAAAAGTTTGCTGCAAGGCTGAACAAACACCATTTTAAAAACTCTCTTCTTTTGACATCATACAGGTCTTCCTATATTTACAATGCTCCCTTTCATCACTCTGCATGGGTTCTCATTCCTCTTTTTACCAACTACACTTGGCAGTCCTCAATATTTACTCCCGGGTTCTTGATCAGGATTTCATCCTCTTATTTAGTGTAAACTAAGGATGTTCCCCATATTCTTCCTCAAGAATGTGTATTTCATCTAAACTATAGAATTACTTAGCATCACCTCTCACATACTGCAAATACTGAACTCAGTATTTCCCATAAGGTTTTTCATCAAGGCTGGAGTCACATAATTATTTTTGCTTCTACTCCACTTCTTAAATTCAAGTCTTATCAAAATTACAAGACAGACTAAGAAAAGTACATATAATCACCATACAATGTAGCAACTCCATGCATACTCACACGAAATCTGTACATAAAGGTTCAGAGCAAATTTATTTGTAATAGTCTAAAACTGGAATCATTTCAGATGTCCTTCAAAAGATGAATGGTTGAACAAACTTTGGTAGAATCTTACATTGGAATATTACTCAGCAATAAAAAGGAATACACTATTAATATATACAACAATTTGGACAAATCGTCAAGGAATTATGCTAAGTGAAAACAGCCAATTCCCAAAGGTTATGCATTTTATGAGACCATTTATATAACATTTTTGAAATGACAGCATTTTAAAATAAACATTACTGGTTGAAGGGATAAGAAATGATGCTGGAGAAGTAAGGAGGGATGTGGTTATGGCTGTAAAGGGCAACACGAGACATTCTTATGATAGTAGTGGTGGAGCCACAGGCCATAAAACTGTACAGAAATAAATACACACACACAAATAAAAACAACTGGGGAAATTGGAATAAGGTCAACAGACTATCAATGTTGTGGCTGTGATATTATACTACAGGTTTTCAAAATGTTACCATTGGGGGAAAATGGCTAGAGGCTACAAGGGATCTCACTGTATTACTTCTTAAAACTGAATCTGAAGCTACATTTACCTGAATAAAAATATCAACAGAAACAAGGCTACCTACTCTATGATTTCATTTATATAACAATTTGAAAAAGTCAGAACTACAGGGACAAAAATCAGATCACTGGTTGCCAGAGACTAAGAATGGTGGGAAGTGGGGCTGATGTAGGAGAAAATTTTGGGGTGATGCTCCATACTTTGATTGTTTTGGTGGTTACAATAAGCACTGGGCTGTTAATCACATTAGCAGTTGAAACCCAATAGCTGCTCCTGGGAAGAGATGAGGCTGTCTGCATCTGCAAAGATTTGGAACCTTGGAGCAGTTTTACTCTGTTCTACTGGAGCCCTGGAATGGTGCTGTAGGGTAAGCACTGGACCACAAGGTCAGTTTGAGTCACCAGGTCATTGGTTCAAGTTCACCAGCAGATCTTCAGAAACCCTGTACAGTGTTGCTGAGTTGGAACCAATGGCACTCAACAACAACAAGCAGGGTCTCTATGAGATGGAATGGACTCAATTGCAATAGGTTTGGGGTTACATTCGCCAAAACTTACATCATTGTACCCTACAAAGATAAAATTTACTCCTTCAATGCTACCTCAATAAACTTGACTTTGATGAATAATGCATACTACTAAATTACAGTCATTTAGCAAGACTGATAAAAAAAAGAGAAAGGTGCAAATAAGCACTACTCAGAATAAATACTGGAGATATCTATTAATAAAGTAAATGTTTTCTGAATCACAAGGATCCCTCAATATAGAAGCATATTCAAGATCTATTGTTTAATTCAAAAGACAAGTGACCATTCATGGACAAAAATTATGCACAGAATAGCAATGGAAACTATCCTAAGAAACTAGTTTTAAGCAGTTACCAAGTAGCTGAGTATCTGCAAAGCACACAAGTGGAAAGATTTACTGTTTGGTCTACACCCTTTTTAAAATTTAAAACCAGGTTCCATGCAAAAATATTACCTAGTCCAAATGAAAATTAAATAAAATAATTTACAAACTATAATTGTTGTTGTTAAGTGTCGTCGAGTCGGGTCCGACCCATAGCGACCCTGTACAGGGTTTCCGAGGGTGTAAATCTTTACGGGAGTAGAAAGCCTCATCTTTCTCCCACGGAGCGGCTGGTAGTTTCGAACCGCTGACCTTAAGGTTCGCAGCCCAATTCGTAACCACTACGCTACCAGAGCTCCTTAATTCATACTACCCTTAATTCATAAGAACACTATGAATGACCTAAATGATAGTTAATTGAATAGAAAAATATAAAATGATTAACTCAATTCATTTTCTGAAACTAGTATAACCTTTAAAACAAAATCAGAAAAGTATAAAAGAAATATATGGATCAATTTTATATATGGAAAATATGTGAAAACAGTCTAAGTTACATTATAAAATTTAATTCTACAGTGTTTATGAAAAAATTAGTATTTCACAATCAAGCTGAAATCTATCCCAGGTATGCAAAGATGGTTCACTATCTGAAAATTGTTGTTGTTGTTAAGTGCTGTGGAGACAGTTCTGACTTGATAGCAATCCTGTATAGATGTTTCCAAGGAGAAGCTGATGGTTTTGAACCACAGACCTGCGATTAGCAGTCCAGTGCTTACCCTACAGTGCCACACCAGGAGTCCTATCTGAAAATGTATCATTAAAATTCACATTGATAGAAGAAAACAACATGCTCATCTCAATCAATACAGAAAGAACAACCGACAATATTCAATGCTCAATCATGATTAAAAACTGAAAGAAACAACTCTTAGGAAAATAAGAATGGAAAGGAACTCCCCTAACCTGATAGATGGCACCTATCAAAAACATACAACAAAAATCACACACTTCAAATTCAAGTATTTCACAGTGGAACTTTAGAAGCATTCCTTTTGAGTTGGAAATAAGATAAAGATGTCCTCTTTTACTGTTTGTTTTCAACATTACACCAGAGATCCTATCCAACCAAAGGAAAAAAAGATGTGTAAAAATTCTTTGCAGATATGACCATCTAATTAGATAGCTATCCAAGAGAAAGTAAAAACTACTAACATATATCAGTAAAACTGATGGGCACATGACCACATCATAAATCAACAGCATTCCTATATACCAACAACAACTAATTACAAAGCAGTAAGTTATTAGGAGGGCCCAGCCCCTGGAGAAGGACATCAGGCTTGGTAGAATGTCAATGAAACCCAGGACGACCCTGAGCAGGATGCACTGACACAGTGACTGCAACAATGGACTCAAACACAGGAAGAAATGTGAAGGTGGCACAGGACGGGGCAATGTTTTGTTCTATGGTACACAGGTTGTTATGAGTCAGAACTGACTCGATGGCACCTAACAACAACAACAGAAACAAACAAACAAACAAACAGATTTTCTTGAAAATAGCAACAGAATGTACTAGAAATAAATTTAACACAGATATGCAAGGTCTTTCTAAGATTAAAAAACATTAATAAAAGATACTCTGAATTAAATGGAATGATAATTTATGTATACATATAAGAAGTTAATATAAACACAAATGTTCATTTTTTTCTCAGTATTTTTCAGCCTTTTTTTTTAATTGCAAAAAAAACCAAAAAGATCATACTGGCCCTATTCCCTGGCTGAAATTAAAGTTCAGACACCACAGGCAATTTCCCCCCAAGAACATGATTTGGGAGGGTTGGTTCTCATTCTCTCTTATCTTTGCAGGTATACTGAAATTCTCATATATAACTCCAATCAAGATTAGGATGGTAGCCTATCTTCTTCTGGGCTGGGAAAGTGGCAAGAAGTCAAAATAATAGAGTCCAAGGTAATTGGAATGACAAAAGCTGTACACTACAGGAGGAAGCTAACATTTCAGAGGCTCTCCATGGAACAGCACAGAGAATGCCCCTTTTGTTTCACAGGAGACTCACGGATGAATGTGAGTAGTGCTGTGTCACTGCCCTTGTCAGAGGATGATGGAGCCTGGCAATATGGAGAACCCCAGGAGACTCCTGTCAAATGTAGGAATGTTCTTTCACAACAGCAGGCCCTCTGTCTGGAAGCAATATGAGGTAACGGGCACAAGCACACTAGGATTTCTCCAACATCTAAGACAAAGTAGGCCTTCAGTGAGGTGGTGTCCAAATGCAGGCTACTGCCCTGCTCTCACAATACCATGAAGATACAATCAGCTCGATTTAGAAAAAGCCATTAGTCGAGAATGAAAAAAAAAAATCCTCTCCATAATTAAATAAGCATACCTCTAAGGACAATCAAATCATCATATGAGGAATTCCTTATAAAATCTCTTATATCATAAACAAGGATTTCCCAGGTCACGGTTCTAGGGATTTCTTGGGACAAAAAGGAAGTGAGGGACCCAAAGAAGAATAAAGGCAAAGAAAAGTCTTGAAGCAAACCTATTTGTAGCTTTGCCACCCTGTCTGACAATAATAGCATTTCCTCATTCTACACAGTATTTGTTTACTGGAGCAACGCCTCTTATAACCCTTCATTGTTTGTGCCCATTCCAAAAAGAGGTACCCAATGGAATACAGAAATCATCGGACAATATCTCTGATATCCCATGCAAGTCAAGTTTTACCAAAAGTAACACAGAAATGGCAATAAGCATACATTGACAGAGAACTTCCAGAGGTTCAAGCCAGATTCAGAAGAGGCAGTGGAATGAGGGCTATCATTGCTGACGTCCAATGGATCTTGGCTAAAAGCAGAGAATATCAGAAAAATGTTTACCTGTGCTTTATTATCTACGCAAAGGCTTTTCAATTGTGGGGATCATTTCAAGCTATGGACAACATTGCGAAGTATGAGTATTCCGGAACACTTAACTGTGCTCATGAGGAATCTGTACATGGATCAAGAGGCAGTTGTTTGAACAGAACATGGGAACACTGAGTGGTTTAAAATTAAGAAAGGTGTGGGACAGGGTTGTATTCTTTCACCATACTTATTTAATCTGTATGCTGAGCAAATAATCCGAGAAGCTGGGTTATACGAAGAAAAACGTGGCATCAGGATTGGAGGAAGACTCGTTAACAACCTGCAATATGCAGATGATACAATCTTGCTTGCTGAGAGTGAAGAAAATTTAAAACATTTACTGATGAAGATCAAAGAGCACAGTCTTCAGTATGGATTACATCTTAATGTAAAGAAAACAAAAATCCTCACAACTGGACCAATAAACAACATTCTTATCAATGGAGAAAAGATCAACGTTGTCAAGGACTTCATTCTTCTTGGATCAACTATCAACACTCATGGAAGCAGCAGTCAAGAAATCAAAGGACGTATTGCATTGGGCAAATCTGCTGCACAAGACCTTTTTAAAGTGTTGAAGAGCAAAGATGTCAGCTTGAAGACTAAGGTACGCCTGACCCATGCCATGGTATTTTCAATAACCTCATATGCATGCAAAAGCTGGACAGTGAATAACGAAGACCGTAGAAGAATTGATGCTTTTGAATTATGGTGTTGGAGGAGAATACTGAAAGTGCCATGGGCTGCCAAAAGAACCAACAGATCTGTGTTGGAAGAAGTGCAGCCAGAGTGCTACTTGGAGGCCAAGGATGGCCAAACTTCGTCTCATACTTTGGACATATTTTCAGGAGGGACCAGTCGCTGGAAAGGGATATCATGTTTGGTAGGGTAGAGGGTTAGAGAGAAAGAAGAAGACCTCCAGCGAGATGGATTAGCCAAGTGGCAGCATCAATGGGCTCAAGCATGGCAATGATAGTGAGGTTAGCCCAGGATCAGGTAGTGTTTCATTCTGCTGTGCATAAGGTCGCTATGAGTTGGTACTGACTCGATGACACCTAACAATAACAACAAACTGTATTTAAAAATAAGAGACCAATAAACCGTAAAAATATACACAATAAGTTGATTCCTGAAAGAAATGTTACAGGGCTCCCCCCACCACCCTTGTCTTTAAAACTAAGAAGATGAAGACTGTGTTTTAGTTAAATACTAAAGTGTTGTTGTTGTTAGGTGCCATCGAGTGTTCCAGATTTAGTGTTAAGGAATACTCATACTTCACAATGCTGTCCATAGCTTGTCATGATCCACACAATCAAAAGCCTTTGCGTAGTCAATAAAGCACAGGTAAACATCTTTCTGATATTCTCTGCTCTCAGCCAAGATCCATCGGACATCAGCAATGATATTCCTCGTTCCACAGCCTCTTCTGAATCCGGCTTGAACCTCTGAAAGTTCTCCGTCAATGTATGCTTGCAGCTGTTTCTGTCTTACCTTTAGTAAAACTTTACTCGCATGGGATATCAAAGAGATTGTCTGATGATTTCCGCATTACGTTGGGTTACCTCTCTTTGGAATGGGCACAAATATGGATCTCTTCCAATCAGTCGGCCAGGTAGTTGTCTTCCAAATTTCTTGGCAGAGATGAGTGAGTGCCTCCTGTGCCGCCTCACTTTCTTGAAAGAGTTCCGTTTTTATTCCATGAATTCCTGGTGCCTTGTTCTTTGTCAATTCCTTCAACGCACCTTGGACTTCCTCCTTCAGTATCACTGGGTCTTGATCATATGCTACCTCTTGAAATGGCTGAACATTAACCAATTTCCTTTTGGAACAGTGACTCTGAGTATTCCTTCTATCTTCTCTTGATGCTTTCTGCATCATTCAATAATTTGCCCAGAGAATCTTTTAATAGTGAAAGTCGAGGCTTGAAATTTTGTCTTCAGTTCCCCCAGCTTGAGAAATGCTGAGTGTGTTCTTCCTTTTTGGTTTTCTGATTCCAAATCTTTGCACGTTTTGTTGTAATATTTGGCTTTATCTTCTCGGGCTGATCTTTGAAATTTTCAATTCATCTCTTGTACCTCTTTATTTCTTCCATTTGCTTTAAAATGTCTATGCTAGAGAGCATATTTACAAATAGCAAATAAGCAATGCAAATTCATATATTAGAGGAATTGGAGAGATGAAGCAAACACAAAACTAAAGAAAAACTGGTATATATAGGCAATGTGGACAGAGATCTGATTAAGGGTAAGGCAAAAATAATTTGGTAAAACTACAATTCAGAAAGGTAGGTGTCAGTTTCTTTCTCTGTAAGTGATTTGCATGACTGCTATTTGCTGTCAAGTCGATTCTGACTCACGGCGACCCCAGGTACATAGATAGCAGAACTGGGCTCCACAACGTAACTGTCCAGGCTGTCACAGTTTGGAAACAAATCAGCAGTCCTGCCATTTAAGGGGGTTCGAACTGCCAACGTTTCGACTAGTAGGGGAATGCTTTCATTGTTTGTGTTACCCAGGGACTCCTGAAATTTATATAAATCTAAAAGAGAAAATAAGCAAAATCTGTTGCTGTAAGGTGAGTCCCTACTCTGTCTTACAGGGTCCCTAGGAGCCAGAAACACTTAGGTGTTTCTAGGACTGTAAATCTTGATGACAGCAGACTGTCACATCACTCTCCTGGAGAGCAGCTATTGCATTTAAACAGCAGACCTCTCGGTTAGTAGTTGAGCACTTTAACCACTGTACCACCAGCACTCTCCAAAAATTTGTATCCAAAAAACAGAAGAAACCAAACCAACAGCAAGTGAGTCAATTCCGACTCACAGGGACCCTGGATAGGGTTTCCAAGGCTGTAAAACTTATGAGAGCTGCTGGTGGGTTTGAACTGCTAACCTTGTGGTTAGCAGTCCTGTACTTAACCTATTGCACTTAATGTTACGTAATCCAAATTAATTCAAGAGTCCTACTGCGGTGCTGAAAAATAAGCACTGGACTGCTAAATGCAAGGTCAGCAGTTCAAGCCTACAAGTTGCTCCTTGGAAACACTATACAAGGTCAGAACCAACTCAACGTCTTTAACAACAACAGAGAAATCAGAGCTGTACTTATCAGAAAAAAGGTAGAACTTCACAACATGTTTCCTGAGAATGAAGTGAAATTCTGCCCTAACATGTGTTATCTCTCTAAAAAGACCCAAGCAATCTCCACGCACACAGGTACTTTACTGAAGTCTCAGTTGTGACTAGGTCGCTCAGTTTCTCCTTCTAAATATAATCTGACCATGTAACTGCCACACTGGATGTGTTTCAGTTCTCTCCCACCATGGCACTGCAGGATAAACACTGGACTGCTAACAGCACCAGCCGCTCCATGGGAGAACAGTGAGACTTTCTGTTTCATAAAGATTGACAGCCTCGGAAACCCTACAGAGGGGTTACTGTGAGTCAGAATCCACTCAATGGCATGGGCTGGGCCAACAAGATAGAGTTCCAAGTCTCTTAGCAGACCATACCAGCATCTTTGATGGTCTGCCCTAATTCCTACCTTCCTGCCCAGAATTATCTGCCACTACTTCCTGCTTTCCACTTTACACTTAGTAACATCAACCAAACTGTTGTCATTCATTACACACAAGGAACTATTTCTTACCTTTACCTTTTACTTCCCACATAGTCACAGCTACTGGGAATAGTCTCCCCTCCCTTCACCAGATTAATTAAAGGATTTTCTAGGAAGTCCCACCTTTTCCACCAGAGCTAAATACCCTTCCATCATGGTCCCAAAGCACAATATACAGGTTTAATTATTTTTATTGAACACTTACTATATCGTCAACCACTAATCTAGAAACTGAGGATACAGAAAGGTACAAAACAGAAAAAGTCTCTTCTTCTTCATCTTTTTTTTTTTTTTCCTCCCTGCCTCAGGTTTATTTGTACACATAGCACAGGAGGACACCAGCTCCATGCAGATGACAGCCCAAAGGGTCATACCAGTCCCTCTGTCCTCAGATGGAGAACTCTATTCCATCTTTGTGGGGGCCTGGTCACCTTTGGGAACCTGAGGTGAGGCCTTGGCTGGGGCTGGAGTTGAAGCCTTGGCTGAAGCTTCAGCCTTAGTTTGAGCACTGGCCTTGGACTTTGGCCGACAGAGCCGCAGACCCTTGGCAATGCGTGCCTGAGCCCACTTCCCCTGCTTGGAATGGACAATGTAGGCGAGTCGACTGAGTTTGAGGTTGACACCTTGGGATCTTAGGCTTGACCTCCTTGGGCTTTACGAGAGCCTTGATAGCCTTGGCACATGCCTCCATGGCCTTAGTGTTGTTCGTCTGCATCTTCTTCAGGCCCTTCTTGTTGTGCTTCTTGGTAAAGCGCATGTTCCTCAAAAACTTGGGGTCCACATCCTTGAGAGACTCATATTGCTGTGATCGGGGTTTCTTGATACCATGTCTGTGCCATTTTCGGGACTGGTTGTGCAAAGTGTGGTTCTTGGACTTGGCCATGTCTGTATGGACACCCACAGCTCCCAGTGCACCAGGGACTGGAAGAGAGCTTTTTTTCTTTTAAACTGTGGTGAAAATATATGCACCAGAACATTTGCCAACACAAAATTTTCCACATTTACAACTCAATGGTTCCTGTTCTTTTAGAGCTTAGAGTCCAGTGTGGGGAAGAGAGATAATATACAAGACACGTAAGTCAGGTATCCGTAACTGACAAAGAAAACAAAGAGGTTAAGAGGGCCACAGGTATTTCAGGTAGTGTGGCCAGGGCAGGCACCTCTGATAGGAGTTCAAGCGGGAAAGCAGCTACTTTGGTGCACTCCAAAGAGCTGAGACATGCAAAGGCCTGAAGTGACAGTGTGCTGGATGTGCCTGAGGAATGGAATGATATGATCTACAAAACATCAGTTTTTATAAACTGACTGCCATGTGGAAAAGAGATGATAGGAAGGAAGAGTGTGAATTCTTGGAGACAAGTTAGGAACTGCTACAATAATACAGGTAAGAGTTAATGAAGGTTTGGACTAATGTGAATGGTCCAATTCGTCAGATTCTCTGTTTTTTAAAAAGTAGAACTGATAGAAGTAACAGATAGATTATATATGAGGTGTGAGAGAGAGAAATTAAGGGGAACTACAAAGTTTTGTTTTCAGCAACTGAAAGAATGGAGATGGGAGAACATTCAGAGAACAGATTTGGCAGGTAGGAATGAGCGAAGGGCTTCAAAGTTCTGTTTGGGACACGTTAGATTTAGACATCCAAGTGGAGATGTCAAGTAGTCCACTGAAAATAGTAGTCTGAAATACAGGGGCAGATAAGAGCTGAAGTATAAATTTGGTGTTAGCGCTGTAGGATAAGCACTGGACTGCAAGATCGATGGTACAAACTCACCAGCTTCTCCTCAGAACCGACTTGATGGCATTTAACAACAAGAAATAGAATATAGAAGGAATATAACATTGCAGATGACTATACACATGGCCCTCGCCAGATGGAACACATAGAAATAAATTGACTACATCAGTGGAAGAAGATGGAAAAGCTCCATTTCATCAGTGAAGACAAGGCCACGGCAGACTGTGGAACAGACCATCAATTACTGATATGCAAATTCAAACTGAAACTGAAGAAAATGAAAACAAGTCTATGAGAGCCAAAATATGACCTTGAATTTATCCCACCTGAATTTAGAGATCATCTGAAGAACAGATTTGATGCATTAAACACTAAAGAC
>NW_006408526.1:34836919-34886087 GCF_000296735.1 Chrysochloris asiatica | reverse complement strand
GGACTGCCAGAAGAACCAATAGATCTGTTTTGGAAGAAGTGCAACCAGAGTGCTCCTTGGAGGCCAAGATGGCTAAGCTTCGTCTCTCATACTTTGGACACACTGTCCGGAGAGAACAGTTGCTGGAGAAGGATGTCATGCTAGGTAAGGTGGAGGGTCAGAGAAAAAGAGGAAGACCCTCAACGAGATGGATCAGCCAGGTGACGTCATTGATGGCATCAAGTGTGGCAACGGTAGTGAGGTTGGCCCAGGATCGGACATTGTTTCATTCTGCTGTGCATGGGGTCGCTATGAGTTGGTTCTGACTCGATGGCACCTGACAACAACAACATTGTATAACTGAATATAAGTATCTATGACATGAATAGAGAGGAGAAGTCCAAAGACTATGTGCAGGGGCAACTCATTTTTAGAGGTTGGTAACATGAGTGGTGGTGGTGGTGGGCCGTGGAGTCAGTTCCAACTCACAGCGACCCTGTATAGGGTTTCCGAGGCTGTAAATCTTTAATGGAGCAGAAAGCCTCCTCTTTCTCCTGTGGAACAGTTGGTAGTTTCGAATGGCTGACCTTGAGGTAACCACTACGCTACCAGAGCTCCTTGGGAACATGAGTAAGATCCACCCAAAGTAATCCATCTCTGGGTTAGCCAGATGGCAAGCTTCTTGAGAGTAGATACTACTTTTTTGTCTTTTTATCTCCAGCTTCTGGCACAGCGCCTCCTGGTTCATAGTAGGTATCGAGTAAACGAAGTAAACTGTCCTTTGAAATCCAGCTAGAATCTAGAGTTATTTCCTAGAAGTTCTTCTGGTAAGACAGGAGAGTCTAATAATTGAAATATGACCAGCCCAGTGAGGACATCTTTTCAACCACCTGCAGCACACATTGAACTTATCTGAAATAGCACACCACTCCAGCACAAGTCACTAAGAGACATGGCACAGATGAAAGCTTTAGAAGAAAGGGTCTATTGATTGCAAAGGCAAATGCTATGATGTTTTAAGGCTAAGAATCAGAAAACAGCAATCTTCTATTGTTTCACAAAGCAAATAAACATGAAACATATGGCTGATGGCTCAAATTTTCATGTGTGTTAGTCCATCATTACTAAAAAGTGGCCATAATAGAAAAGCTAAGATTCTGACTCTGTCAGTAGAAGATACTATAACAGAAACTATAGTGGATAACTGATACTGTAGTGGATATATGTTGGCTTTGGTCATCCAATATCTGAATACCCTCGATTTGGAGGAAATCCCAAATACGAGGGGGCTTCAAAAGGTTTACAGAAAAATTCCATTATCTTTTCATTCCAATTTTCCATGATCTTTTTGAAGCTCCCTCATATATAGGTGTATGAACCATTTCCTATTACAGAAGATAGAGAGGAGCAGCTATTCTTTTTTCCCCCTCCCTGGAAGCTAGAACATGGGAAGAGGACCTAAGCATGTCTAACTGGAAATGGAATTTTAAATCTTGAGGAACAAGGTTTAACACAAACAGTTCTCAGCAGATGCAGGAGATTTAAGAATTAAAGCTATGATGATAAATGTCTGAGGACAATCAAGTCCAACAGCTTGGGGATGACTGGCCAATGACCAGTGTCAGAAGTACACTGTTGGTATATGGAGTACGGAAGTCTTGGCTATGCCTTGCATCACTCACTCCTTCCTAAGTCTAATTCTATAATCTTCTTGTCAATTCTGTGAGCTCCATAAAACTCACTATTTCGTTACTAAATTCCTTTCCTTCATAGACTGACCAGACTTGATTCTGTAGTTTGCACTAAGAAACTGGTACAAGGGAGTATACTGTAGGCAATTAAGTGCAATGTGGGATTGGTTTCTGGCCTAGTAGAGGTCAGTGAGTATCATGTTAATGTTTATGGAAGGGATTTTGCAAGTCCATGACAAGTTGTGAAATAGCTAATAATTTATTGTCTGTGTCATTGAGAGAATGCTGTCCAGAAAAGATCAGTAAGAATTTAAAACCATTAATTAGAGTCTGTGCTTATTCTAAGGATACAAGATAGTTAAAAGAAAGAATGTGAGGCACCGAATGAAACCTAGGTATTTTAAACAAGGATCTTTGCTCTTACACAACAGAAAATCAAGCAAATCAAATAAACAAGGTTTGATGCACCAAGATTACATAATTACAAGCCAGTTAAATGCGTATCCTTGTTGAGATTATTATGTGAAAGTTGCACTGATTGGAAAAAACAAAGCGGAATGGGGTATGTTAGAGGACTCTGAGGACTTGGGAGTACCCTGGATCCCTAACCTCACTTAACCTTTTCCTCCCCTCGCTAGCTGAAATAGCCTTTTCTCCCTTGTTTAATGAGCGAGGTTTTATCTTGCTGGAAAAGGCAGTAAGTGCCATGCGTGTAAGAGTAAACAAAATTCCTATTAGTCTCACCCTTCCACAAATACACCCTGCTCCACTACTACCATATCACAGTATGTTCTGTGTGGCTAAATACAAAAACACCAAAGGAATCTTTAAACTTTGGTTATTTAAAAGATCAAAATACGGAAAATAACTACAGACTCAGATTCTGAGTGCATTACACCAAGGAAGGAAAAACAATTTTAGACCTAGCTGAATTTGTTGATGTAGGAAAACTAACTTGAGATTCTGAATTCAAAAGCTTGCTCCACTGACTGGGAGTGAATCTAAATGTTTATCTAGGTGGCTTACTGGAAACCGGGCACAATGGTAGTCTGCACTAAAGTACACTGAGATGCCACAGATTTTTTAGGATAATGTGAAAGAAGAAATTCAAAGATTTGAGGACACAGGAATATGAAAATTATTGTGTCGCCCACACTATCCCTGGATCCATTCTCTACCTATAAACCCTAAGGTGGTTCAGTTTAGAGGTCTTAGAATCTCAGAGAAGAATGTCTTCACCAGTACTACAGTAATTACTACAATGAACTGGGAGGCAAGACTTCCAACTACCCATTTTCGGTTCTAGAAATCTCTATACACAAAGCTATCCCTGCCCCCCCTAATGAAAACAAAAACACCATCATTATCATCTGAGGAAACTGATGCTTACTCTCAAGGGGAAACACAGCAGAGATAATAGCGGCATGTGGATAGAACCCAGATAGAACCCACTATCTCTGATAGTGTCTCATGCATTACCACCAGGCCTCTTGGTGGTATTAAGTGCTGTCAAGTGGGTTCCGACTCATAGTGACCCTGTGTAGTGTTCCAGAGGAGCAGCCAGTGGGCTTGAACCACCAACCTTGTGGTTAGCAGTCCAGTGCTTATCCTACGTTGCCACCTGAGGGCCCCATTACCAGGCCTAGTGGTAATAATAATAATGCAAGACAACTGAAACCGCATACAGGTAATACCAAGGGTGCAAATGCCACAGAAAAAAAGGCTTAAATGTCTTCCAGCTGGTAAAGAACCCAGACCCACTAAGTTGGCACAATTATCTGAAGGCAAAGGGAAAGGAATGGAAGACAGAAGTTGTAAATATCAGTTATGGTCTCCTGACCTCTGTATAAAAACGAGCACACCAATCCATACTTATACTGCATTCCTTGTTGTGTTCTGTGAGTATTTATAAATTTTAAATAATTCTCCTTTCTTCTTCATTTTCCTTGCTATTTTATAAAGCGTCTGTTGAGATAGTTAATTTTATAATTGAGTTAACAGTTTGCAGGGCATAGAAATAAAAGAGAAATGGATACCATCAAAAACTTCAAGACTTGGTACAATATTCAGCAACTGGTAAGACTCTGGGTTATCTAATTTCAGAAAGAAAGTAAATGTATTTTCATTTGTACATGGAATACATTAAGGAAGATATAAATACATTTAAAAAAATATAACTTCAAGGAAAAGTCATGCATAGATGTTAGATAGTCTAAGTAGCAGATGCTAGATAGTCTAAGTGGCAGAGCTCTGGTAGCGTAGTGGTTACGAATCGGGCTGCGATCCGCAAGGTCAGCAGTTCGAAACTACCAGCTGTTCCGCGGGAGAAAGATGAGGCTTTCTGCCCCCGTAAAGATTTACAGCCTCGGAAACCCTGTACAGGGTCACTATGAGTCGGAAATGACTCCATGGCACATAACAACAACAACAACGTAGTTTTGCTGAATTGTTTTCTATCTGGGGGTAAAATCCTAAGATCAGGGCAAGCAAGCAAGAGTCTACCTCCCACTATAGAAATCAACACTGTTGTTCTTAAGTACTGTAGAGTCAGTTCTGACTCATAGCGACCCTGTATAGGGTTTCCAAGGAGCAGTTTGTGGGTTTGAACCACCAACCCTGTGGTTAGCAATCCAGTGCTTATCCTGCAGAACCACACCAGGACTCCAGAAGCCAACATGGAGCAAATAATGCCCCCTCCCTATCCCTGGGGAAGGAGCACTGGTGGTGTTGTAGAATAAGCAATGGATTGCTGACTACAAGGCTGGCGGTTCAAACCCACCAGCTACTCTGTGAGAGAAAGATGAGTCTTTATGTGTTATAGCCTCAGAAACCCTTTATAGGGTGGCTATGAGTCGGAACCAACTAAGTGGCAGTGGATTTGGTTAACCCTTGAGAGACAGAGTGTTAGTACATGCTCTAAACACAGCCAATCAATTGGTTCCACACAGATTTTGACTCAAAGATCACAGAGAGATTACTTTCAGCACTCATGAGGGGAAGGAAAGTCTAATGATATGTCTGCAGGCATTCAGTAGTCCAGTCCAGCACTGTAGTGTCTAAAGATGATGGGGCAGCAGCAATAGATAAAGCAGACTGAGTTGACAACTTGGCTGTCCTGTCTCCCCCACTCCCTAATGTTTAAGCTCGTTCTCCAGTCTGCCTAACAATTCTTTTAGTTTCCCGCTGTCCTTACAACAAGTTCCCCTCTTGATTAAAGCTAATCAAGGTTGATTTATCGACTATTCACTCAAGATGCAAGTATGGGTGCAAAACTGCACTTTTAGGATAATTACACCATCAGGGCCAGGAAACAATTTATTGTCTATAGAGACGTTATTTCTTATAGTGGACTGGAAGTTCAGTAAACTGTAATGAGAGACTTTTAAGATATAAGAATATTTATATCTTAAGATTCTTCAATTAATATTTAGATTAAACTGAACTAATCAAAGATATTAAACAATTCTCCCCCTAAAAACAAAACAAAAAAAACTACAATTCAATTTGGTTTAATCTAGCATTTCTGGGTTGTGTTAAAATGCACTGTAAGATCTATTTCTCCCTATCTTGTTGCTCTTAACTAATTTTTAAAGATTATCTTCAAATTCCTTACTCAATTTGTCTAATTTTTTTAACACTTAGTCTTTGAAACATTACTACTAATACCACAAAATTGATGATGCAGCACCAACTGAGACTTACAAAATGCTGACCTCAAAATCTGTGAATAGCAGAGAACTTCTGGGGCAAAAAATAGATGTGTTCAATAAAAATCAGTAGGAATCACAAACACATGTAACCAGAGGACCAAATGATTTGACTCACATTCACCCTACCTACCATCAAACCTGTCTGAAAAGCCCCCTGTCCAATAGGTATACACATTATTCTAAAAGTCATGATAAGGAAAGAAGCACATAATTTTTTGGTAACTATTCTAGTTACTAACCAAAACCTAGAACCCTCGTTTTGGAGGAGTCTTATTTCTTATATCTTTACCTGTATCATCCCTATGATAGAGCCCTGGTGGCACAGTGACAAAGTGCTCATCCATTAACTGAAAGGTTGGTGGTTTGAACCCAGCTGCCACTGCACAGGAGAAAGCTGTGGCAGCCTCGGAAACCCTGTGGGCAGATCTACTCTGTCAGAATGAACTCCACAACAGCAGGTCTAGATCTTTTTATAGTTTCAGAACATTAAAAGTACTTCTTTACAAGAAAATTATGAACTTTTCATAGACTTACAATTGCTAAATTAAAAATTTCTAATTTAGCCATTGGAGTACTGGTATTGTGTTGTAGGATAAGCACTAGACTGCTAACGTTAAGGTCAGTGATTCAAACCCACCAGCCACTCCTCAGAAACCCTACACAGGGTCAGTATGAGTCAGAACTGTCTGAAGGGCACTTAACATTTTTCTTCTTACTCAACTATCCTAGTTCCTTGAATATTTTCTCAAAAGCTTATTTTCAAGAGCTTTTCCCATATCCTCTAAATTGTACATTTGCCTCATTTTCCAAACTATAGAACTTAGTATAACTTAAACATAGATGTAATGTGAGTATTTTGGGGCTAGGTGAGAACATGCCCCCAGTGAAGCAGATGAAAAAGGAATCAATGATATGGAGTGTGGAGTGAGAACTATTGAAAGCAGTCAAATACTTACTCAGTCATTCTAAATATAAGTGCAAGCCTAGAAGAAATGAGATCAAACAGGACTGCTTTTGAGTTGCTCCCCCCATCCCCCGTTTTTTTATAACCTATTACCAAAGTCCTCTAAGAAGAACCCAATAACAAATGATTCGATATTTCTCTGAGACAACAGCTCTTAAACTACCTCAACATGCTTTAAATTGTTTTACAATCTGATGAGGGCTCTTTACCTGAATGGCACTTCTTCCTGTGGAACATCGATGTGGTAACGAATAAAAAATCTCTCAGAATCTTCTCGTTCACCATCCGTAACAACGCTGCCGTTAAGTTTGGAAACTGATGGCAACCTAGAAGTCAAAACCAAAATAAAACATAAAATACTAAAAATATGCAGATTTAGATATGTAAAAATCATTGGTTTGAGGCCTAGTCTTATTCTCTAAAAACAACACATTGGATGCAGCGACTCTGCTTCCATACGACTACTGGTCTGAACTAAACAGTATAAAAGAATATGAAAGATTACAGGTTTCTTTTTGGAAAGGTCACAGACATTTTACCATCACACCTCACCATTTAAACTAAGATTCTAGACCAGCAAGTCACACATGTAATTTTCAAGGTGCTAATTCAAAAAATTAAACTGGTGAAATTAATTTTAATAATATGAATATTTTATTTAACTTAATATATACACCATCTAGTTATTTCAGGAGTCCTGGTGTGGCACTGTAGGCTGCTGTGTCAGACTGCAAAGTCGTCTGAACTGCAAGGTCGGTGGTTCAAGCTCACCAGTTGCTCCTTGGAAACCCTATACAGAGTTGCTATGGGTTGGAATCGACTTGACGGCACTTAACAACAACAACACAGTCATTTCAAAAAGGTAATCAATATTTAAAAAATAATGAACGGGACATTTAATATTCTTTTTTACATAACGTATTCAAAATCTGGTATCTATGAGAATATGTCAGTATTGCTCCCAGGGTTCCAGTTCATATATGCACGGGCTTATTTTAAACAAAACATGATAAACATGTCTCTGTGATTAGTGAACAACTGCAGGCAACTTCTCTTTGTAATACACTTGTCTTAGTCTCATCAGAGTGCCTTCAAGTAGCAGATACTTTTATGCCACAGAAAAAAATGATTTTGAGGTAAAAATTTACTGTCAAATTTTGAACAAAAATCAAGTGAACATCTTCCCAAATCACTGAAGCTCTGTAACAAGTTTACAGGAATGCTGGCCCACATAATTAGATGGATCAAGCATTTTAAGAAAAGTTGGGAAGACCTCAAAGATGAACCAACAGAGGGAAGACTGTCAGCATGAATAAATAAAGAAGCTGGCTGAAGTCCAGACACTGATGGAAGATCATAAAATTATCATTGATATTTGATAAAGTTACTAAAGTTGGGATCTAATATAGTTCAATTTTTTAAAGAAACTTTTTACTCTGCATTGAGTGAAGGATTACAAAGCAGATCATCAGTTTTCTATCCAATAAATCATTTAAATGACTGTAATCCTCTCCATCCACCACACATCTGTCAGTTTGTCATACTGTGATGCTTGTGAGTTGCTGTGATTCTGGAAGCTACAACACCAGTATTTTAAACACCAGCAGGGTCACCCCATGATGGACAGGTTTCAAATGAGCTTCCAGATGAAGACAGACTAGGAAGAGGAGTGACAAATTACTTCTGAATATTTGGTCATTGAAAACCTTGCGAGCAACAGAGAAACAATGTCATATATAGTGCAGGAAAATGAGTTCCTCAGGTTGGAAGGCACTCAAAATGCGACTGGGGAAGAGCTGCTTCCTCAAAGTAGAGTTTACCATGATGACGTGATGGAGTAAAGCCCACGGGAGAAAAGCCCATGGGACCTTCATTTGCTGAACTCAAAATGAAGAGAAACAGCTGTAAACATCCACTGAAAAACGGAACATGGAATGCACGAAGTATCAATCTGGGAAAATTGGAAGTTGTCAAAATGAAATGGAAAGCATAAACATCGATATCTTATGCATTAGTGAGCTGAAATGGACTGGCATTGGCCGTTTTGAATCTGATGACCACATGGTTTACTATGCCGGAAATGACAAAGTGAAGAAGAATGGTGTTGCATTCACTGTCAAAAAGAACATATCCAGATCAGTCATGAGGTACAAAGCTGTCTGTGATAGGATAATATCCATGCGCCTAGAGGGAAGTCCAGTTAATACCACTATTACTCAAATTTACGCACCAATTACTAAAGCCAATAAGGATGAAATGGAAGAATTCTACCAACTTCTTCAATCTGAAACTGATTAAACATGCAATCAAGATGTATTGATCATTACTGGTGATTGGAATGTAAAGGTTGGGAGAAAAGAGGAAGGATCAGTATTTGGAAAATATGACCTGGGTGATAGAAATGATGCTGGAGAATACATGATAGAATTCTGCACAATCAATGATTTGTTCATTTCAAATACCTTCTTTAGGCAGCATAATACACATGGACCTCACCAGATGGACTACATAGAAATCAAATTGACTACATCTGCAGGAAGAGAGGATGGAAAAGCTCCATATCATCAGTCAAAATAAGGCCAGGGGCAGACTGTGGAACAGACCATCAATTACTCATATGCAAATTCAAACTGAAGCTGAAGAAAATGAAAACAAGTACACAAACAAAATATGACCTTGAATATGCCCCACCTGAAATTAGGGGTCATCTGAAGAACAGATTTGATACGTTAAACACTAAAGACCGAAGACCAGAAGAGTTGTGGGATGACATTTAGAACATCATACATGAAAAAAGCAAAAAGTCATTAAGAATACAAGAAAGAAGGAAAAGGACAAAATGGATGTTAGAAGAGACACTGAACATAGAGATGCTAAAGCAAATGGGAGTAATGCTCTCCAGCATAGAGATGCTAAAGCAAATGGGAGTAATGAGATGAACAGAAAATTTCAAAGATCAGCCTGAGAAGATAAAGCCAAATATTACAACAAAATGTGCAAAGATCTGGAATCAGAAAACCAAGAACACACTCAGCATTTCTCAAGCTGGGGAAACTGAAGACAAAATTTCAAGCCTTGACTTTCGTTATTGAAAGATTCTCTGGGCAAATTACTGTATGATGCAGAAAGCATTAAGAGAAGATGGAAGGAATACACAGAGTCACTGTACCAAAAGGTTAATGGTTAAAGGTTAAAGGTTAATGTTCAACCTTTTCAAGAGGTAGCATATGATCAAGAGTCAATGATCCTGAAGGAGGAAATCCAAGGTGCATTGAAGGAACTGGCATAGAACAAGGCACCAGGAATTCATGGAATAAAAACAGAAATCTTTTAAGAAAGTGAGGCGGCACAGGAGGCACTCACTCATCTCTGCCAAGAAATCTGGAAGACAACTATCTGGCAGACTGATTGGAAGAGATCCATCCATACTTATGCCCATTCCCAAGAGAGGTGGCTGACCCAACGGAATGCAGAAATCATTGGACAATCTCTTTGATATCCCATGCGAGTAAAGTTTTACTAAAGGTAATAAAGAAATGGCTGCAAGCATACATTGACAGAGAACTTCCAGAGGTTCAAGCCAGATTCAGAAGAGGCCGTGGAACGAGACATATCATTGCTGATGTGCAATGGATCTTGGCTGAAAGCAGAGAATATGAGAAAGATATTTACTTATGCTTTATTGACTATGCAAAGGCTTTTGATTGTGTGGATCTTGACAAGCTATGCACAATATTGCAAAGTATGAGTATTCCAGAACACTTAATTGTGCTCATGAGGAATCTGTACATGGATCAAGAGGCAGCTGTTTGAACAGAACATGAGAACACTGAATGGTTTAAAATTAAGAAAGGTGTGTGACAAGGTTGTATTCTTTCACCATACTTATTCAACCTGAATGCTGAGCAAATAATCTGAGAAGCTGGGTTCTATGAAGAAAAATGTGGCATTAGGATTGGAGGAAGACTCATTAACAACCTGCGATATGCAGATGATACAACCTTGCCTGCTGAAAGTGAAGAGGACTTAAAACATTTACTGATGAAGATCAAAGAGCACAGCCTTCGGTATGGATTATATCTCAATGTAAAAAAAACAAAAAGCCTTACAACTGGACCAATAAACAACATTCTTATCAAAGTAGAAAAGATTGAAGTTGTCAAGGACTTCTAACTTCTTGGATCAACTATCAACACTCAAGGAAGAAGCAGTCAAGAAATCAAAGGACGTATTGCATTAGGCAAATCTGCTGCACAAGACCTTTTTAAAGTGTTGAAGAGTAAAGATGTCAGTTTGAAGACTAAAGTGCACCTGACCCAAACCATGGTATTTTCAATAACCTCATATGCCTGCGAAAGCTGGACAGTGATTAAGGAAGACTGAAGAAGAATTGATGCTTTTGAGTTATGGTGTTGGAGGAGAATATTGAAAGTGCCATGGGCTTCCCATAGAACCAATAGATCCATTTTGGAAGAAATGCAGCCAGAGTGCTCCTTGGTGGCCAAGATGGCCAAACTTTGTCTCTCATACATTGGACATATTGTCAGGAGGGACCAATCGCTGGAGAAGGTTATCATGTTTGGTAAGGTGGAGGGTCAGAGAAAATGAGGAAGACCCCCAACGAGATGGATTGGCCAAGTGGCAGTATCGATGGACTCAAGCGTGGCAACAGTAGTGAGGTTGGCCCAGGATCGGACAGTGTTTCATTCTGCTGTGCATAAGGTCAACTCGATGGCACCTAACAACAGCGATAACAATCCCCTCCATGTAACAATAGTTATCCCACTTCCTCCCTGAAGTTTCCATTTCTATGTCATCCTCCTCCCCAACTCCTCTGAACCTTGTCCCCAAGGAAATGTTGCCCTTTTAAGCTTGAACAGTTGACCGTTTCATGGTGAGCATACCTCACTAATGTTGTTGTCCCCCTATATACCAATCTACTGCTTGGTTGAAAATTGGGCCACAAAGGTGAGTTCCATTCCAGACCTGAAGGGTAGCCAAGGACTATAGTCTTGGGTTCCTCCAGTCTCTTTCTGACCAGTAAGTCTGTTTTGTTTTGTTTTAAATCATTTCAAGTTTTGTTGCACCTTGTATTCTACTCTATCCAGGACCTTTTAATATGAACTCTTTCTGAGTAACTGGTAACTGGGCACCATTTAGTTCTTCTGGTCAGAAAGTCATGAAGACTGATGTTTACGTGTTCCATTAGCCCACTGGACTAATTGAGTCCAAGCATCTTGAATTTTTATCACTCTTCTTTCTTCCCCACATGGAGACCAATAGCTGTACCTAGATGACTGTTTATGAGCTTTAAGATCCCAGTCACTAATCACCAAAGTAGGACAGAAAACATTGTCTTTGTGGACCACGTTATGCCAATTGACCATGGTATCCCCTGAGATGATGGTCCTCAGATCCAAGGCCCAGCAACTTGTTGCCTCAAGGTGTTTGGTAATGTCCAATACCTTTTCACCATTTTGTCTCTTGTATGGAGTTCTGGTGTGGTGCTGTAGGATAAGCACTGGGCCACAAGGTCAGTTTGAACCACAAGGTTGACAAGATAACAATAATGGTAGCCATATTTAAATTAAATCTATATTCAAGAAAAAAATACAGATGCTGCTTCCCTAAATTTTACACTAATAAAATAACCCAATTTATGCGCTGGACTGCAAGGTTGGTTTGAGCCACAAGGTCAGTGATTCAAGCTCACCAGTTGCTCCTCAGAAATCCTATACAGGGTTGCTATGAGTTGGAAACAACTTAACAGCACACAACAACACTTTAAATTGTACTTGGGGGATACAAATGATTAATGGGCTCGATTATAACTAGAAGACTGGAGACCTTGAAAGAAAAGTCTTATGATCAACTTTCAAAAAACTCAGCCACTGAAAACCCTATGGAGCATTGTTCTATTTTGACACACACACACACACAGAATCACTATGAATCACAATAAATGTGACAGCAACTGGTTTGTATCTTCTTTTTGGCTTTTTGTTGTTGTGAAGTGCCGTCGAGTCAGTTCTAACCCATAGCGACCCTGTATAGGGTTTCCAAGGAGTAGATGGTGAGCTTGAACTGCCATCCTTGCAGTTCAAATGGCTTTGCAGTCTGGCACATTAACCACAGTGCCACACCTTATGTTAACAGAAAAAATAAAGGTAATTAAAATAAAACTAGATTCCTGGTGTGGCACTATAGGCTAAGCACCGGACTACTAGCTGCGATGTCAGCAGTTTAAACCCACCAGCCAGTTCACAGAAACCCTATATAGATGGCTATGAGTCGGGACTGACTTGATGGGCTTAACAACAATAACAGAATAGAACGAATTCCCAATTGGAGTCCTGGTGTGGCATTGCAGGATAAGCACTAGACTGGGAAGGTCAGTGGTTTAAACCTACCAGCTGCTCCTTACAGTTGCTACGAGTTGGAACCTAATCAATGGCACTTAACAATGCCCAATTCCCTATTATATGCAATTTTTTTCATGACCTGAAATAGGATTTCAAATATTCTAAATATCAAAAAGTATGAAAATGGAATAAATGTGAGGCAATTTTTCATCGGTCTTGGAAGGCCAATTCAATTTCACATTTGTTCGTATCATACTACATTCCTTTTTGCATAGGATTTGGTGCTCCAGGGCAGTTTTTAAGCACAGTCTGTTCAAGAGATGGATGCGCTCCAGGGAACTCTTCTCAGATATGGGCAGCCCTCCTTTTACTTCACCGCACTTTATTGTGCTCTGCAGATAATGCATTTTCACAAATTGAAGGCTTGTGGTAACTCTGCGTTGAGCAAGTCTATCGGTGTCATTTTCCCCGTAGTATTTGTTCACCTATGTCTCCGTGTCACAGTTTGGTTGAGTCTCACAATATTTCATAATGCTTTTCATAATAATATTGCATACTTAGTAGACTACACTATAATGCAAACATAACTTTTGTATGTACTGGGAAACCAAAACATTAGTGTGACTTGCTTTGTTTGGGATATTCACCATACTGCAGTGGTCTGGAACTGAATAACGCACAGTATCTCCCAGGTATGCCTGTAGTGCATTCATTATTCCTTTAAGGAAACAACAAACGCCTTGCATTTGAGCTAATTCAGACTCACCGCAACCCTGTGAGCAGTGAAATTGCTCCACAGGGTTTCCAAAACTATGATCTTTACAAAAGCAGACTGCCACATCTTTCTTGCCTTAGAGCAGCTAGTAGAGTTAGCTAGCTGCTGAGCGCTTAACCATTGTGCTCCCAAGGTTCCTAAGAGAAACAGGAAGGGAACAGAAAGCCAAACAACAACAGACCTGGCCACCACCAGCTTCCTTCGCTCCTCAGTGGTATATGGCTGCAGAAGAGGAATTCCTAATAATCTCACTTCTTCGAGTTTGGGGAATGAATTTAGTTTGTCAATGTCTTCCCAAGAATGCAAACCTAATTTGGGAAATACAGTGTTTAAGTAAATCCAGAAAAGCGTAAAAATAAGAAGATAAAACATAGCAAAAACATTTCAATGAATAATTTCTGAAATGTTAAAATGATCTTTTAACTAAAGCTAGAGAGATTGAAATTTTTACTTACTCAAGGAAAAAGTGAAATACAGTATAACACATAAAAATGTTTCTATAGTCTCTCTCCTATCCCTGTGATCCCAGTGGGTCAAGGAGATGGAGCCTTACTTCCAACATCTACTCTTTCACTTGTTTTCCACCAAAAGTGCTTGCAAAAGGGTCACTGCAGGTTTCAGCATGCAGGATGCATTCCATGACTAAACGGTAAAAAAAGACTGATGGGACCAACTCACTTCACTTAACTACCCAATCAAACAACAACAACAAAACAAAGAACCATAGTACTGATCAGAGTTAATTAATACTGCCATAATCAAAATTTTATCTGACAACTTCTAAAATGGGACAAGGTCAACAGAGCCAAAACTATTTACCATCTTTCAAACTGCCCTGATTTGGGGAACAGGGAAAACCAGTTCAAAATGATATTAAAATCAAACACATACACACACACACAAAATAAGGGCACATGCATTAAAAATTTTTCAGTACTAAAATGAAACTCTCCCTATAACTGTGAATAAATGTATCAACCCAGCCCATAATTGGCACTGGTGGAGAAAACACTCCTGTATAATGTAGCTGGTTAGTTTGGCAACACATTAACTCCATTTCAGAGTACAACATAGTCCCTTCCTACTTCTATCAATCTTCAGCAAAAGAAAGGACAGAGAAGCAATTTATAAGGGCGCTGGTGTATAACTATCCCAAGTCACAACAATCCTCTTCCTTTCAGAAAGGCATTTCCATCCAGAAGGAAGAACAGAGTTAGCTTAAGAGGCGCGGAATTAGGAAATAAATCGCTTCCTTAGGTAAAATGCTGTAATTAGGAAATAAATCGCTTCCTTAGGTAAAATGCTGGGTTTTAAAATTTATAACTGAAGCTTGCAAACTTACAACTGAAGTTTTACACTGTTTCAGATATAGGTTAAAGCTATTATTAGTTATGTAGTTGCTTTAAGAAATATGTTAAAAATATTCACTCCTGTGAAATCACAGAAAAGTACAGCAAATATTTGAAAAAGCACAGCAGGTTGGGATTGCTCACCCTAAATCAAGATAAAATGTTTACTCTACTACATAATTCTTTGTTTACACTGCCTTTTACTACCTAATACATCAGTTTCATTTCACTCCTTTCATAGCATGACACCTTTAGTATATAAATTACAAATTCTAATAAATACTAATTGGCATAGCAGTATATAAGAGCATTTATGAAAATGCCTTAGATTTAGCTAATCAACAGACATCTCCACAGTACCAATGAAAATTCATCCTATAAGAAGGTTGGGATATGACTGAAAGAAACATAGTTTGATTTTAATTCATACCTAAACTTAATCTGAATATAGAATGAGAAGAAGCCTGTACTAACCTGACTTATGAAGGCTGATGGAGCGGAGATTAGGGAATAACCTTGCCAGTGAATCATCAGGCTCCTCAATGGCATTCAAATGATTGTTGGCCAGGACAAGGGTATCCAGGGAAGGAAACATAACTCCTAACTTCCGTATTTCAGTCCAGTCTTGGAGGTTATTGTCTGTTATATGCAGTAGCTTAAGAGAGTGACAGCAAATAGAAGGACAAGACACTGTTTCATAGTCATTAAGGCACAGGAAAAGCTCCTCCAAACTGCAAAGAAAAAAGGAAATAAGTACATTGTTTAAAGCAGTGAAGTCTCTACGTTGCATTTATTTTCATTCAATTAATAAATGTGTTTGCTATTTGTGAATCTCTGCTACATGTTGTAAGGGAAACAAAGATTTCTTCCTAGAGCTCAAAACAAGACAAAACTTAAAATAAATAAAATAACTGGGAATTATATAGGCCCATGTGGTTACGAATCGCACTACTAACCTCAGAGACAGCAGTTCGAAACTACTAGCTGTTCCGCAGGAGAAAAATGAGGCTTTCTGCTCCCATAAAGATTTACAGCCTCGGAAACCCTGTACAGGGTGGCTATGAGTCTGAATAGACTCCACGGCACATAACAACAACAACATACTAAACTGGTATGGCGCTGTGGGTTAATGCGCTGGACTGCAAAGCCGTTTGAACTGCAAGGTCGGTGGCTCAAGCTCACCAGGGGCTCCTCATAAACCCTATAAAGGGTTGCTATGGGTCAGAACCGACTCAAGGCACTTAACAATAGCAACAAATACTAAAATAGGAGCTCTGGTAGCGTAGTGGTTACGAATCGGGCTGCTCACCTCAAGGTCAGCAGTTCAAAACTACCAGCTGTTCCATGGGATGAACGATGAAGCTTTCTGCTCACATAAAGATTTGCAGTCTCGGAAACCCTGTGCAGGGTCACTAAGAGTCGGAACCGACTCCATGGTACTTAATAACAACAAAATACTAATTTTATGCTTAAAAACTAAGTAATAAATTAAAGCAGCACTAATTGTGAGCACAGTACCAATTCATGTAACAATGAAACTAAAATTGAACTTAAAATAAAGGCCTTGAAGGACGGGATCATTTGAATCAGGTGAAAGGAGACAGAAAATTCCAGAAACAACATGAACAGCCATTTATTAAAAAGCCTACACTACATCAGACACTGTGCCAGACAATTTGCATTTCTTTTCTGTTTCTGCAAGGTAGGTACAATTATTCCATTTTACAGGCAAGGAAACTGAGCTCAAAGAGGTTAAGTAGCATACCAAAGGTCATATGGTTAGTAAATGGAACGGGAATTTAACAGCTCACTCTCTATATGTCCTGCTGCAGGATGCATTCAGCGAGGAAACTGTTTCATTCGAGTGAAAGTGAGAAACTAAGCTGGAATTAGTAAAGTGAGACCAGATTCTGAAGAGCTTTGATATTTTCCATTTTTAGTAAAAAAAACAAACAAGAACTTCCTATATTTCTTGGAACACATATGTACTAAACCTTGGAACACATATGTACTAAAACCTGACAGATATGAACAAAATGCAGAAAGCATTTCTAAACTGACAAATGAAAATACAATTTTTGCTTAAATTATTGAAAAGAATATCAAAATGCCCATTTTCCCATCAGGCCAGCTAGACACTTAATCATGTAAGAGTGAACATTTCAGAGATTACTGTGATTTTTTTTTTCTTCCCAAAGAAAAGGGCTAATGAGGCAAAATACTTAAATCAGGTAATCAGAAGATTAAAATGGAGAAAGGTTGGGTTGATTTAGAAGTGATACATACTTCTCAGGGGTATTTTCTAGCCAAAGGATGATATATCCTGTATTTTAGTGCTACTCAACACCTTGGACAGTATTCCAATGGAAATGTTACCAGATGACCCAAACACCATCATTCTAATGACTTCATTTTCTAACCTCATTCTTCACTCAATCTGTAGTTCTAGTATTTCTGAGATGGAAGATCAGCAGTAATTGTATGTAACAACACAGATGGCTACACAGCCCCCTCTCCATCATGCTGTCTGGGCTTACTCTGGTAACTCCTGAAGTATCATGTGGACCGTCTCCCAAGAAGCTTTGCTGTTGTTGAGCACAAGTTTGCGAACCCCAGAGAAGGACCCAGCATATGTTCTTTCTAAAACCGACAAATTCAGAGGGTTGGAACTCAGGTTTAGAAACTCCAACTGGGGAACATTTGACACAATTTTACTGACCTAGGGAGAAAATAAGAAGAGCATGTCAGGAATAATCAGAACTCTTAAACAGCAGTCATATACGTGAAAACCTAAGTGAATGGGTCTCCAGACAAACAACTACATAAATTAGGGAGTCTCGGTCAGTGATGGACCTGAGGGGGCTAAGTAATCTCCACAAAGCTTGGTAAATGATTTAATCTACTCTATGAAATAATGATATAACTGATCATCAATGGTACAAAAGAAAGAGTCCCTAAGCTGCCTTGAACAAAGTTTTTATTCTGTTCTATATGATGATGCTCTCTTTGATAAATGAGGAAAAGATGGTTTAGATGACATTTTAGACAACACAACCTAAGGTGCTGAGATTGGACCCTGCAGTTCTCTTTCACTATTCCCCTCCCCTGCTTCCCAGTACAACATTAAAGCCAATTAAATGTTTACTGAAGCTCTAGTAGCATAATGGTTATGAATCAGGCTGCTAATCTCAAGGTCAGCAGTTTGAAACTACCAGCAGTTCCGCAGGAGAAAGATAAAGCTTTCTGCTCCTGTAAAGACTTACAGCCTTGGAAACCCTATGCAGGGCTGCTTTGGGTCAGAATCGACTCAACAGTACTTAACAACAACAACAAAGATTTACAGAAGAGCACAGGATAGCAATTCATGTGCTCAAACCTCACAGTATGAGTCACAATTGTATAGTCATAATCACCTTTGAAAACATTTTCAGGTTGGTTCAAAGATGTAGCGACTTGAAAATATTTTTACTTCAAGACAAAAAGAATCTATACTGCATAATGAAAGAGACACCATGACCATCAATGTTACCACTTTAGTTAACAACTTCATAGGAGGAAATACAGAAGGAAATGAGCCTCACAGGCCTTAAGTATTTGCTCTGCCTAGTACTCCTCTCTTTAATATTGCTTATTCCATTCAATTCCCAAGAGAATGTGCAAGCTACACTACTTTCAGTTTAACAAACAAGGAAACATGAAGCTCAGAGATGGTAAATAATTTGACTAAGGTCTCACACTCAAAAAACTCAAATCTGAAATCTAAAAGTCACAGCAATGTTTCTTTCCAATATGCCACAACTAGTGAATCATCTAAATCTTAGCTTCATTTCCCCATTTCTGAAACATGGAAACTAAAATGGTACCCACTTAATGTAAAGGATAGGTGGTAAGGCTAATGAGATACACATTTAAAGCACTGAGCACAGCAATTGGTACTTCTTTTAGAAACCCGGTTTTTTATTCCACACCTATAGAAAGTAAACTCTATGAAAAATGGGATGTTGTTGTTGTTGTTATATGCTGTGGAGTCGGTTCCAACTCAAAGTGATCCTGTACAGGGTTTCCAAGGCTATAAATCTTTATGGGAGCAGAAATCCTCATCTTTCTTCCACGGAACAGCTGGTAGTTTCGAACTGCTGTCCCTGAGGTTCGCAGCCTGATTCGTAACCACTATGCTACCAGAGCTCCTCTATGCTACCAAAGCTCCTGAAAGGTGGGATAATACTCCATAAAAAACCCACTGCCTATGAGTTCCAAATCATAGCTACCCTCTAGGACAGAGTAGAATGAATAGCTCCCTAGGATTTCCAAGGCAGTCAAATCCTTATAAAAGCAGATAGTCTCATCTTTCTCCCATGGAGTGGTTAACTGTGCAATTAGCAGCACAATACTTAACCCACTACTTAGCCCATGGCTCCTTAACTATTGCATTGTACTTGTTAAGTGTCATAGTATTGCTCCTGGCTCAAAACCTTGTACATATACGGTTTCCTAGGCTTTAAACCTTTACAGAAGCACATCAATCTCCCATAGAATGGTTGGTAGGCTTGAACTGCTGACCTTGTAGTTTGCAGTCCAGTGCTTATCTTGTATAGCCACTGTGCTCTCTCAGTACTGCATGTTGTTGCTGTTAAGTGCCATCTAGTCGGTTCCTATTCATAGTGATCCTGTATAGGATTTCCAAAGAGTATCTGGTGAGTTTGAACTGCTGACCTTGCAGTTCAAACCAACCTTGAGGTCGAGTACATATTCTATGGCACCACACCAGGACTCCATACTACTGCATGTTGTTGTTGAAGTGCCACTGAGTCGGTTCTGACCCACAGCAACCCTGTATAGGGTTTCCAAGGAGCGGCTGGTGAGCTCGAACTGCCAACCTTGCAGTTCAAACGACTTTGAATTCCAGCGCATTAACCCACAAGTGCCATACCAGGACTCCTCCCTACTGCATTGTTGTTGTTATGTGCCGCGGGGTTGGTTCCGACTTACAGTGACCCTGCACAGGGTTTCCGAGTCTGTAAATCTTTACAGGAGCAGAAAGCCTCATCTTTCTCCAGCAGAACAGTTGGTAGTTGGCTGACCTTGGGGTTCACTGCCCAATTCATAACCACTACGCTACCAGAGCTCCTTTCCCTACTGCATGTTGTTGTTATGTGCCATGGAGTCAGTTCCGACTCATAGCGACCCTGTACAGGGTTTCCGAGGCTGTAAATCTTTACGGGAGCAGAACACCTCATCTTTCTCCCACGGAGCAGCTGGTAGTTTCGAACTGCTGACATTAAGGTTCCCAGCCCGATTCATAACCACTACGCTACCAGAGCTCCTTACTGCATAGTGGGCACTTAATAGCACAAAATCATTCAATACATGTAACTACTACTGGTAAGTATAATAAGGAGCCCTCATTCTGATGCTAACAGAAAAACTGGCTCTTCAAGCACACTAGCTGCTCCGAGGAAGAAAGGTATGGAAGTCTGCTTCCGTAAAGACTTACAGCCTGTGGAATCCCATGGAGCAGTTCTACTCTGTCCTAGTCACAATCAACGTGTTCTTTTGGTTATGTGGTTGTTGAGTGCCATCGAGTTGATTCCGACTTGTAGTAACCCTACAGAGGGTTTCTGAAGATGGCCGATGGGTTTGAACTGCCAACCTAAGCAGTTAACTTATGGTTAGGGGTCCAGTTCTTATCCTATAGCACCACTGGTTGTACATCAAAACCACGGTTCAAATTTTAAGAATAAATTGGCTTAAGAATAAATTGGCTTCCAGGTTCCCCCATACTGAGCCAGAAGCTTCACAGGTAGAACCTAGACATTCATTTCTTTTTAGAGTTCCATAGGAAATGCCAAAGGACATCTAGGGTTGAGAACTCTTGGTAGGAAGAAAAAGCCATCTGTACTTTAAATCAGATGTAGTACTGTGTACTGTCCAGTCCAGGAGCTCTAAAGTCAAGTAGAAGTCAATTCCTTCCAAGAATGTTCCAAGAAGTATGTTCTGAGAATGGTTTTTACACACATTATTTCATCTACTATACCACTAGCCCTTTGAAGTGGATGCCATTTTGATCCTCACTTTACAAATGAAGAAATGAGCTGTCTTTTGGAGAAAAAGTACTATCTTCAGTTTAAAATATTCCTTATGTACCAGTAAGGAATTCATACCAGTCTGCACATATTCTCTAGTTTGATGTCCTTTGTGACCAAATGCATAGTACATTTTGAATCGATGGCCTAGGACTTAAGAGTTTAGTATGCGGCCATGATACAATTTAATTTCCTGCACAAAGACCAAACCCCCACTGTCACTCTGCCATGTGAAGGACTTTCATATGGAAGATGATGGCTAGCTTTACCTCACCTCTTTTAAGGACAGAAAAAGATGAAGGGGAATTATGCTCTAAGTAAAGCATTAACAATAATTTTTGTACAACCCCAGTTAAATTAACAACAAACTATAAACTCTTGGCTAACCACAATCTTCCGTATTTTATTTTTATTATAAAGAAGAAAATACAAGAAAAAAAGTGTTAATAAAAGAGTTTTTAAAGCAATTTCTGGGGGATTTCTCAAAATTTCACTTTTTTTCTGTACTTTTGGATAGCACATGCATGTTAATTAAAGTGTCTCAAAAGACAATGAAGTAGATTAATATAAACTGAAGAACACTAGGTTACAGATTTTTCTTCAACAAGAAAGCTGTGTTAAAATTTATATAGTATTCAGTATCTACTGGGTGAGTAAATGCTGAATTTTATCAGCAGCCCTGTCTTATGGGTGAGTAAAACAGAAGCGCCAAAGTATTAAATGAATTGCTCAAGATCACTGAGAAAGTTGGAGCAAGTGGCCTTGATTAATCCTTAAGATACAATCATTTAATTCATGATTCCATTCAACAGGTATTTGAGTGCCTACTATGATGAGTGGTGGTGACAAAAAGACAAAAACTGTATTTTGAATACATTCACATTCTAGTAGGAAAACTGTCAAGTAAGCAAGTGATTACAATATATTATGATCTGGCTGAGAGTCAGGACAAGTTAACAGAACAAAAGCCATTTGAGCCAAATCTTGAGGAAGTAACAGAAGTGACCAGGTGGGCAAGAAGAGAAGATGAACAGTGGATCCCAAATGAATAAGGTTTACCATAAATAAAATCTTCTGGCTCAAGATGGAGAATAAAACTCTAGAAATTGCAAAGGGCCATATGATGAAGGACTGTCCTTAAACAGTTCAGACCTCAGCTTCTAGGCAATGAAAAGTAAATGAAGGATTTCAAGCAGCAAAGTGTCATAATTATGTACCTTATTAAAAGGAACCTGGCAACAATGTAGAAGATAGCTTAGGGAAAGCAAGATAAAACTAGAGGCAGGGAACCCCATTGGGAAATGGTTCCAATAGTCTGTGCAAGAAATAAGAGCCTAAATTAAGGCAGGAAAATGAATCCAAGAGAAAGAACTATTTTTCCCTTATTCTTAAAGGTTATCTTCTATCCACTAATGGTAGGTTATGTCAAAATAATAAGAGAAAATGCTGTTACTGTTTATTTGTTTCAGAGTTACACCAAAATAAAAAGATATCATTTGTGTTAAACCACAACAGAGATTTAGTAATAAAGGAAAAATTCTAAAACATTTGGAACAAATTTCAATAATAACAATATATTTTTATAATTTTAGGTTTATGCTCAAGCAATTGTATGTCAATTTATAGTAATAAATATGAAACTAATTGTAGAGAACAAACACATGCTATATAAACTATTTTTTTTTAATATGTAGAATTTGTTACATTGTTAAGAGTATAAACCTCTGTAATCCTATTAACCTCTTGATGCCTGGAATAAAGTTCCTCAGTGGTTTTTACACTGAGGAAAAACAAATTAGTAATAACAAAGCTTACTGAAAAATCACCACAGAAATAAGGTTGAAGCAATCAGTTATTTAAGACATGCAACCAGACTCTCAAGTGAGACAAAGAATTCAGTATAATAATATCAACAACAGACAGTGGTTATTACTGCACTTTGGTGAAATGCAGCAATATAACAACTATACCTCAAGCCAGTCTTCAAGTTTGTTGTCAGAAAGGTCTAGCTCTGATACATGAGCACAGAAGGCAGCGATTTCTTTTTCATCTCCTGCACACGTTATTCCACAGCTGTTCAACACCAGTACACTTGGGAGGTTGAGGCGATCTGAATCAAGGGAAACAGACACTTTCTATGTTAGCCTAAACATTGTCTACATATGTTCAGCCCCTAGGAATCGTCAAGAAGTAAAAACCAAACTACACAAAATTACACAAGGACCTGAAAGCTTCAGGATATAATGGGATCCAAGAGTACTTCTAAGGGGCGATAGTCAATTACAACCCAGGGGAGATCAGAAAGCACTGGAGCAGTACCATCCAAGTCTTCCAGGGTTTAACTCCCAGAAGGATTGTTCACCACAATCACCAACAGCAGAGTCATCATCTGAATACTAGACTGTAGTATCATCGGAACATCAGACCCATGCCAATTCTGGTCTGCACAACTCCTGCCTTATTAGCCTCAGTTCTTTCTTTTCTTAAATTTACTTTAAAAGTATCACTCTGGAGATCATTTTTCTCTCTGATGCTTTATCTTCACCATTTGCTATCTGTGGAATTATCACAATTAAGTAGTCTATCCTTCAAGTTCATATCATTCAGGAAATCTTCCTTACTTAAGTGGCTCCAATTAAAAACTCAACATCTTTTTTCTTATACTTGTCCATCAGTCAGCCTCTATTTCATATCCAAATAGAATGTGTCCCTTCTGAAAATTAACTTCATTTAAAAAATAATTACCTTAAGAGAAAATCAAAGTGTTTCAGAATCTTAAGTCTGGACAAACTGGGATAGCAAGTCTCTGTTGCTAGGTATAAAAATACATGAGCCAATCAAACCATTCTTACTACTGACATAAAAAGGAGAAATCTGAGACTTCAGCCACTCTTTTCCCCATTTGTCATAATAAAAGGACTTATGAAGGTAAATTTTATGAACAAAGCCTCCAAATTATACCATTTTTAACTTAGTACTTTTTAGTATCAAATTTCTTAGAAAGGGAGTGGCTCCTGAAAAACAGATTACCAAGAAAGAACTAGCCCACATTCATTAACTTTTGATTACAGGAACTAAAACTTAGATTCAATATTAATTCCACATAGTTACAAAGAACTACTTCCAAGGATTGTTAATTGTAATAGTAAACTAAAAGGCTGGCAAAAAATGCATTTTACTCATTTCTAGTTGTAGATTGTTGCTCATACCAAAATCCCTCTCCTAAAATGCCTCTGTCTCCTCTTCTAACCAAATTCTACTCATTCTTGCAGGACTACTTCACGTCTCAGTTTTGAAACCTTTCCTGACTCTAATAATTAGCCCTTTTCTAAATTTCTTCCCCTAGTTCTGTGCCACTCATCTGGCTCACATAAACTAACTGGTATCATATCTTTGAAGGAGCTCTGGTAGTGTAGTGGTTACGAATCGAGCTGCGAACCACAAGGTCAGCAGTTCGAAACTACCAGCTATTCCGCGGGAGAAAGATGAGGCTTTCTGCTCCCGTAAAGATTTACAGCCTCGGAAACCTTGTACAGGGTCATTTTGAGTCAGAACTGACTCCACAGCACATAACAACAATAACAACATTCTATCTTTGAAAATATAAGGTCCTTGAAGGCACAGATCATCCTTGTCCTGCTTTGTACCCTCCAAGTTCTTTGAAAGAAAAGACATTTAAAATATTATCACTCCAATATTATTCTTGACTTATAAGTGCACCTAGAATGCCTTTGGACCCATACGGAGCTAAGAAAGTCCTGCCAGGTTCTTAAATAAACTGAAATCATAACAAGAGGGAAAGGCTATTTAACTCATCATTTCAAATAAAAGCAATCATTTGGAAAGAAGGCACCATTGTGACTTAACCCCTTAAGTGTTGTTGCTGTTGTTTCAGAGTTACCATCTAACTGGTTCAGACTCATAGTGATCGTAGGTGTGCAAAATAGAATTGCTCCAGAGGATTTTCAAGGCTCTGACATTTCAGAAGCAGACTGCCAGCCCTGTCTTCATGGCACTTGTCAATAGGCTCGATCCACCAATCTTTCAGCTAGTAGTTGAGTGTTTAACTAAACAAGCTTCAGTGAGTAAATGGTGTTAATCCCATTTTTCTTACCTTTCATGGGGGAGCCCTGAGGTGTGGCTGGGACATGGACTCCCATCCCAGGACCACGGCGGTAAGGAAAGTTCTCAGGACTGTATTTTTCACATAATACTTGCATAAAACTTCTCCCACTAGGTTGATCCATCTTTCTTTCCTAAAAGTCTACAAGAAACTAAGAAATCATCAAAATTACTTATTTACAAAATTATTACCTAAGCAATATTTATTGAGAACCAATGATTTAAAAGGCACTAGGCTGGGCATCACGCACATAGAACACATGGTCACTACCCCCAGGAACTCATTGTGGTGGAGTCTTTACACTAAAAATGCAGACAAATAACAGCATCACAGGTTAGCACATGAAAGCTGCAGTACAGATGAAACGTGCCACAAAATTTAGAAGAGAAAGAGATTACTTCCAAGCAAGAATAACATGAAGACTTTTGGCAGGAGTACAGAGCTCATGTGGTAATAGGAAAAAGGACTACAAGGCTGAACACACCAAGCTTAACAGTTTGAACTGAATCCTTTAAACACATACATTCACAGACACTTGAAATTTCTACACGAATGAACAAATAACATTAAAAGTGATGTTTTGTACTTTCACAGAGATGGAGAGAACATGAAGACACTAGAGCTGGGTAACAGAGAATTGTAGTTCATTAACAACTACAACAAGAATAAAAATTAAAGAAAGGAGAAAGACCTTTTGGTGAGAAATAATTAGGCCCATATTTAAGTGTGGTGAACAGGTCAGTAACATGATACAAGTTGCTTTAGACAATTTACTTTTAATCACTTTTTTTCTTGTAAGCAAAAGTACAGAAATTACAACTTTTAAGTAATAAAGTACTTTTAAAAAGACATATGCTCTTTCCTATATGCACATGTATCTTATTCATTGCTCAAGAACAATCAAGTTAACCAACCATTCTGTTGTTGTTGTTTTCTAAAACAATGGTCATCAATTCACCTCTGACTCATGGCAATCCCATGTGTGTCAGAGGAGAACTGTAATTCATACACTTTTTTTCAGAGGTACCACATCTTCAAGAACCAAATGGACTGAAGGAAGTATTCCAAGCTACACTGAATGCACTGAGAAAAACAAGGGTCCAGGTCTTGATGAAATAAAAATTGAAATCTTTCAACAAACTAATACAAACACTGGAGGCGCTTATGCCAAGAAATTTGGAAGATGACTAACTGGTTAACAGATTGGAAAAGATCCATATATGTGGCCATTCCAAAGAAAGGTGACCCAATGGAAGTGGAACCCTCCCAAATAACATCAGCAGTAACACATGTAAGAAACTTTTGCTAAAGATAATTCAAAAACAGTTGCAGCAATACATTGACAGGGAGTTACCAGAAATTCAAGTCAGATTCAGAAGATGGCAAGATGGATAACACTGCTAACATCAGCTAGATCTTGACTAAATATAGAAAACAACAAAAAGATGTTCACTTGTGTTCTAGCTACTATGCTAAGACATTCCACTGTGTGGATCATAACAAACTATGGATAAACACTCTGAAGAATGGAATTTCAGAACACTTCATTGTGTTCATAAGAAACCTGTACAAAGACCAAGAGGCAGTCAGTCATTGAACAGAAAAAGGGCACATTGAGTGGTTTAAAATCAGGAAAGGTATGCACCATGATTGTATTCTTTCACCATATTTATTCAGTCTGCATGCTGAGCAAATAATCCAAAAAGCTGGACTCTATGAAGAACATGGCATCAGAATTAGAGAAAGCCTCATTAACAACCTGTGATATGCAGATGATTCAACCTTACTTGCTGGGAGTAAAGAGGACTTTACGTACATACTGATGAAGAGACTACATAGCCTTCAGTATTGATTGCACCTCAATGTACAGAAAATGAAAATTCTCACAATTCAACCAATAAGTACCATCATAATAAACGGAGACAAAAAGGAAGTTGTCAAAGACTTCATTCAATTTGCTTGGATAGACAATTAATGTTCATGGAAGCAGCAGTACAGAAACCAGTGGATCTATTTCATTAGGCAAATCTTATGCAAAAGACCCCTCTAAAGTGTTCAAGAGCAAAGATGTCAGTTTGGGGACTAAGGTTCGCCTGATCCAAGCCAAGGTATTTTCAAGAGCCTCATCTGCATGTGAAAGTTGGACAATGAATAAAGAAGACTGTAGAAGAATTGATGAATTTGAATTAGGGTGCTGGCAAAGAATATCAAATATATCATGAACTGCCAGAAGGATAAACAAATCTGTGTTGGAAGTAGAACCACCTGATTGCTCCTTGAAAGCAAAATGGTGAAACTTCATTGGATATGTTGTCAGGAAGGATCAGTTCCCAAAGAAGGACATCACGCTTGGTAAAGGAAAGGATCACTGAGAAAAATGAAGACCCCCAAGGAAATGACTTGACACAGTGGCAGCAACAATGGACTCAATTATAACAATTGTGAGGATGGCACAGGACTGGGCAATGTTTTACTGTGTTGTACAAAGGGTCACTCTGAGTTGATAGTACTTAGCAACAACGAGAAAGTATAGTGGAATATTTGGTCATGGCCAATGAAGGAAAACAGGAACAGACTGATAAATTATTCACAAAGTGGATAATTTATCACCATAACTGGAAAAGGGAAAATTATGGGTCAAAGCCCTGGAATGAGAGACTCAGAAGAGATGTAGTGAGTCCTTGCAGGAGCCTGATCCATGATACCGGATTACTGACAGACTGTAGGGGACCTCACAAATTCAGAGATTTGTGTGGTTGGCTGGCATCTTTGAGCAGCACACTGCCATTTTTGAAGCCCTGCTTTAATTTATGTAAATTTGCCCTCACTTAGAATTGACAGAACCAACCACTACTTGCAATAGATTCGTCATCACAATCACTTTCACTTGTTGCATGCACTGCTTTAAAATCACTAAAAAGGCTTGGAGCCTTTTCTTGCATGAATGTAAGGCTAAATAAGAACCATACACACCTGTTCTGACTGATCTACATATTCTTAAAGACATAGTAACAGACCTCATTCATAATCTGGGGACTGCCTTTATCTAAATAGGACCCTAAGGTCTTATAAACCTGACCTTTAACCTATAGGAAACTGGAAGAAATGAAAAGGTTTTAGAGGAGGGAATACAACAATCAAATAGTGTTAGAAATCTCACCATGGCAATTATGTGGTGATAAATATTTGGTACTGTGTGTTAATGTGCTGAACTGCAATGTTGATTGATTTTCAAGGTCAGCAGTTCAAGCTCACCAGCTGCTCTTTGGAAACCCAATACAGGGTCGCTATGGGTCAGACTCGACGGCAGTAAACAACAACAACGATGAAGGAAGACAGGATTTTAAAAGCTTGCAAGTGGCCATCCAGTGAACAGCAACTGGTGTCTAATCACCTGGAACAAGGAAGAACAGTTGGACGGTATGGAATGTATGGCTTATTGTCTCCATGAACAACTGCCCCCTTTGCCAAAAACTGGATGCCTAGCTACCATTACTGAACATTCTGGTTAAGTACTCTTTAGCAGAATCATAGTCAAATGGGGGGAAATGCAGAATAGAATTTCAAATTCTCATAGACTCCAGAGTTCCAGGAACCCATGGAGGCCAGATAAATCCCTGAAACTACTGCCCTGAGGTAACTCTTACACCTTAAACCAAAACTATCTTAAAACCACATTGTTTTAGGTTAACTTAACTAGTAAAATCTGCCTTGCACATTATGCTCTTTTAAGATCTACATGGGATCAAATTGACAACAGCTACTTGAAAAATTATATACTTTGAGGGGCAGTGAGTTTATGTCAATGGGGAAAGAACAACACAGAAAAGGTGAAATGGTTATACTACTCCAAGAATATAACCAATGTCACATAATTACACATGTAGAAACTACTGGATTACACATCCAAACACCTAGGTATCCTCAGTTGCTATCAAACAAGTACTTTATGTTCCCAATCATAGGTAAGTTCAAAATTAGTAAGAAACTCAACACAACTGACAACAGGAAATAGGCCACATCTGACCACTAACACTGTAATATACAAGATAAAGCCTTATGTTGGTAGGCAAGACCAAATACTGGACCAAGAAACATCATAGTAAAGTAGCATGCTTCATAAGTGTGAACATTACTTGCCTTCCTCACCACTTCCAAAAGAAATAAACACTATCTCATGTTGTTTTTGTAAAGTGCTGTCAGGTCAGTTCTGACTCATAGTGACTCTGTATAGGGTTTCCGAGGCTGTAAATCTTTGCAGAAGCAGAAAGCCTCATCTTGATCCCAGGGAGCAGCTGGTGGGCTCGAACCACTGACCTTGCGGTTCATGGTCCATTACAGAATCTCTATGTTCCCCACTACCTTATTGGTGGTGGTGTTGTGAGGTGCTGTCGAGTGGATTCTGACTCATAGTGACCTTATGCACAACAGAATGAAACACTGTCCAGTCCTGTACCATCCTCACGAAGTCCCAAAATATACATTTTAAATCTATAAAAATGGATTTATTTACTTATATATGCATAGACTACTTCTATAAGGATAAACAAAAATTAGTAAAGTTAGTACCAATGGTTGAATCCAGAGAAAGGAAATCCGAAGCAGGATTGGAAGGAGCTTTGCATTGCACTGCTTGCCCTTTTGAATCATTTGAACTTGCCATCTGCACTCATCTTCTATATAAAATGTAAAAGCATTTTGAGTGATATGTACGGGGATGAACTAATGATTTGTCAAAGCATTTCTGAATCTCTCCCTGCTACCCATTTTCTATGAAGAAGTCGTGCACACTGGACTATGTAGAATATAAAATAATAATTGTAAAAGGAAATGAGGATCCAGGAAAGAAAAAAGAAGTAAAATGGAGGGCAGCACAGATATAAATGCTTCTGGGTGGCAGTGCTGAGAGAGACATGACAGCAGAAACAAAGCACACCTGGGGCCTCAGAACTCCACTCCAATGAAAATGAGGAGAGCACTTGAGATGAAGGTTAATAGGACAGAGCCAGAGCAGACTGCGCTGCTAGATCCTACCAAGGGTTTAAAAAAAAGAAAGCAAACGCCACACTGTAGACTGCACAAAAGAGTTGGATGAATACCTTCAGACTTGACCAGTTTCTCTTCTTTTGTAAGCAAAAAAAAATGTGGTAATAAAATTACCCAAATCTTTCATCTAAATTATCCAAATTTTATTAAATTATTCTGACTTTGGAGCTATTAAGTATACCAGGAGGCAGAGGATAACAAAGGATCAAGCCTTTAACAAAGAGTGGTGCTTCATGCAGCAGAAAGGTACTCCCTTAAGGCTCCAAGTTACTGGGATAATAGATAATTGGGAATTATTTTCGAGTTTTGAAAAATAACATAATAATTCAAAATGTGCATTACTTTTGGATAGTGGCTAAATCTTCAGTAAGAGTTTTCATAGCTTGAAAATTATAGAGAGGAGGAAATTACTCTCAAGTAGTTTAAATTAAGAAACGCTGGTGGCATTGTTAGAAACCGGGCTACTAACCACAGATTGGAAGTTCAAACCCACCACCTGCTCTGTAGGAGAAAGATGAGGATTTATAGTCTCAGAAACTATATGTAGGATTTCTGAGTCAGTATCAATATGATTGCAATTTTTTTTTAAATTTATTTTCAGTTATCTGATGTAGACTGATTTATAAAGAACCATCTATTCATTAAAGAAGAGAAGAAATAAATAATTTGGCAAAGTTACCTGGCCAATATTATGCTACCAAATATTTGAAAACAAAACTTTTTAAAAACTGTGTAATTGCAGTGCAATTGTTTTTCTTTATATATGGCCTTTCTGGCCTTGGATTTGTAATTCTGAAAATGATTGGTTGGGCCATAGTCTACCCTATTTTATATCCTCTGAATGAACTGATTGACTTGTTATTCAAATAGTGATTTGAAAATCCACCCAATTGGGTTGACTAACTTGTAGTCCACTGAGGGGATTGGTTATTCTTGCTCCTGCTGAAAATTCACAAGTTTGCTTATCTAAGCAGGCAGTCACATAGATGTTTTCCAGAGAAACAAAGAAAAGAGGGGTGAAGAGAGAAGGGAGGAGGATACCACCTAAAAGGGCTGCAACATGGGTCAAGAACTGTACCACTAAAGATAATGTGAGATGGAGCAAAATGGCACCAACTACAGTAGAGCTGAGAGAGATGGAGAAATGTGGACAGCAGTTAGAACAGCAGGAACCAAGAGACCGGCAGATGGTGGTGTTGACAAGTCAGCCCGGAGAGCAGAGCAGTGAGATCATTAACAGAGCTGGGCAGCCCACAAAATCTAGGCCTGTGCAGGTGGACACTTGAGCAGAGCAATGGAGTATAGAGGCAGAGTTGGCCTGCCTTTGGTAGCGGAACTGGCTGTGCTGAGAACTATAATCCTGGGCTGAGTGGGAACCAGGCAGGAGGGTCAAGACAAAGCTGAGAGAAGCCCTGACCAGAAGGGGGGATGAGCAACTGAGAGGCTCAGCTAGCATGGCCAAGAAGGGTTGGCATATAGCACAGCCAAGAAGCTGAGAAAGCTGTCCTAGATGGAAGCTGTTTTGATTTACAAAGTTTATCCTGTACTAAATTCTATCCCGTTATTTCCAAGTTGACTCTGCTCCTGAGTTGTAGCCTGCTACTTCCATAACAAATCACATGGCCATGAGTATGGTCTGCGTTGAGTGTGGCCACTGCCCTGAATTACTGAACCCAGTGTGAAGTAGAGGGTGGTATGGATGGAATGGATGATGACCAGCTTTACGCTGATCTTGATTTTTATCCCTCTGGAATCTGGATGAGTTCTGATTATAGTGAGATTACTATAATCAACACCCTTTCATGAAAAAAAAATACTCAGTAGCACCTGTGATATTAAAAGCTCCTCAGCGGCTGTCTAAGGTGCAGCTATTGGTCTCTTCATGTGCACACACACACACACACAAAAGAAGATGAGAAATGAAGATGCTTGGAATCAATTAGCCCAATAGACTAATGGAACATGTGAACATCAGTCGCCATGACTAAGGCCAAATGAACTAGAAGGTACCCAGCTACCACTACCAACTGTTCTAACAGGGATCACATTAGAAGGTCCAGGATAGAACAGCAGAGTATATGCAAAAAACCTCAAAATTATTTTAAAAAACAAAACCAAAAAACATCAGGCTTACCTGTCAGAAAGTGACTGTCGGAACCTGAGACCACGGCCCTCGATCTCCCTTCAGATCTGGAAAGGAACTCACCCTCATGGCCTTTCAGCTAAGCAGTAAATAGGTACATAGGGGGAACAACAGGATTTGTAACGTATGCTCACTATGAGTCAGCCATTCAAAACCAAAGGTAGAATAGAGATAGGAACCTCAGAAATACAGGATAACTGCTGTTCCAATGGAGGGGATACAATTATTGAGATGAAGCAGTGTGTTTACTTGTTGAATGTAAAACTGATGATCTTGTCTGTAAACCTTCACTCAATTCACAATAAAAAGTACTCTGCAAACTAGGAGCAGAAGGGAATTTCTCAACATGAGAAAGGGCACTTAGAACAACACACAGCTAACATACTCACAGTGGTTAAAGACTGATATCATTTTCCACAAGATAAGGAATAAGACAAGGATGCCCGTTGTTTGTTTGTTTCTTTTACCATTACTAGGTGTGGCATTGTAGGATAAGTACTGGACTGCTAACCTAAAAGTCAGCGGTTCTAACCAAGCAGTCATGCCTTGAAAACAGTATGGTGTTGTTATGTGCCACGGAGTCGGTTCCAACTCATAGCGACCCTGCATAGCGTTTCCAAGGCTGTAAATCTTTACGGGAGCAGAACGTCTCATCTTTCTCCTGCGGAACAGCTGGTAGTCTCGAACTGCTGAACTTGTGGTGCACAACCTGATTAGTAACCACTACGCTACCAGAGCTCCTTTGAAAACAGTATACTGGGCTGCTATGAGTCAGAAAGGACTGAACAGCACTTTAACAACAGCATTCAACATTGTGGCTCAGTGGTAGAATTCTCATCTTCCGTGGAAGGTGACCTGATTTCCATTTATGAGTACCTAGTAACTGTCTGTCAGTGGAAGTCTGCATATTTATATGATGCTGAATAGGTGTAAGTGGAGCTTCCAGACTATGAAAGACTGGAAAGGAATGTCTGGAAATCTACTTTCAAAAATCAGCCAATGACTACTTAGACATTGCTGTTGTTGTTATTATGTGCCATGGAGTCGGTTCCAACTCATAGTGACCCTGTACAGGGTTTCCGAAGCTGTAAATCTTTACGGGAGCAGAAAGCCTCATCTTTCTCCCACGAAATAGCTGGTAGTTTCGAACTGCTGACCTTGTGGTTCGCAGCCCGATTCGTAACCACTACGCTAAAGAGTGGCTACCTAAAATGAGGGGGATGTAAAGGGATGAAGTGACTGGCTTACAAGTTTTCAAGAGGGAGTTTAGATTCAGAGTGGGGGGGGGTGGAGAGGTAGAATCCCCAATGAGTCGTTTTCATTCTGTCTAGACAGGTCTAGTAAAAGGAGATGGGGACAAGACTCTTATGATTCAATAGTGAGTAACTGTTACCATAACTAATTGTGATTGTCACAACTGAAAGGTAGATATTTTATAGCAAAAAGGGGTGAATGGTTGATCTTACAGTGCCAGAGTGGAGGACCCTGGGACCATCAAGGGAGAAGAATGGGAGCAGAGTATGGGACCCTACCCAGAGAAGCAGAGACACCAGAGATTGAAGCAGAGAGGATGACATGGAGAGGACTCTAGATTCATGGAGGGAGAGGGGATATATGCTGGCAGCCAGGGAGCAGGCTTGCAGGGTGTGCCCTTTGGCCGTTTGAATGATTGTATATTCCTGAGTGTCTTGGTGCACATCCAAAAAAAAAACCAAAGGGAAAAATAGAAGCAAATATTACTGAATTATGAAGCATGCAGGGGAATGTAATCACTGCAATGAAACAAATACAATTGTAATCACTGCAATGAAACGGATATGATAGGATGAGTGTAAAACTGATGTTTCCCCAAGTAAACGATCACTCGATTCACAATAGAAACTTAAAAAAAAAAATTAAAAAATCAGCCAATGAAAATTCTATAGTTCACAACAATCCAATCCACATGTGATTGTTATAACTCAAGAAACAATTTCACAGCAACTAACAGCAACATTCAAGATTGGACTGAAATTTTACTAGGCACAGCAACTAGGTAATGACAAAGAAGAAGAAGACTAAAAGACATTCAAATCAGATAAAGTAAAACTTTCTCTTTGTAGATGGCATGATCCAATATATAGAAAAATTCCAAAGAACCCTCAAGAAAGTAAATTGCTAATTAATGAATGCAGCAATGCTGCAGCTACAAGATCAGCACTCAAAAATCAGTTGTCTTTCTATACAGCAGCAAAAAAATTAGCTAAAGACGGATATCAAGAAAACAATTGTACAATACCATTAAAAAAAAGAAGAAAAATGCTTAGGAATAAATTTAACAAGGGAGGTGAAAGATTTGCATACTGAAAATTATAAAACATTGCTTAAAGAAATTAAAGAAGACCTAAATAAATAGAAAGATATCCCGTGCTCATGGGTTGACAGACTTATACAGACAATATTATTAAGAGTTCAGAATTCCTCAAAATGGTCTAAGATACAATGCAGTTCCTATCAAAAGGTCTAAATGCTTTTTCTTTCCTTTTTTCCCCTCCAGAAATAGAAAAGCAAATTCTTAAATTCATATAGAAATGTAAGCAATGCCAAATAGCCAAAGCAATTTTGAAAAAAGAACTCACATCTCCTGATTTCAAAGCATGCTGTTAAGCTGCACTAATCAAAACCACCTAGTAATGGTACAAGACTAGATGCATGTAACAAAGTAATAGAAATGAGACCAGAAAGACACCTAAGAATCAATCTATAGTTAACAGATTTTCAACAAGGGTGCCAAATCCATCCAGTAGCAGGGCGATAGGGAGAACAGTGTCTTCAAGAAATGGTGGTGTTGTTGTTAGGTGCCATCGAGTTGGTACCAACTCATAAAGACCCTATGTACAACAGAACGAAACACTACCCGATCCTGAGCCAACCTCACTATTGTTGCCACGCTTGAGCCCATTGAAGCTGCCACTTGGCCAATCCATCTCACTGGGGGTCTTCCTCTTTTTCTCTGATCCTCCACCTTACCAAACATGATATCCTTCTCCAGTGACTGTTCCCTCCTGACAACATGTCTGAAGTATGAGAGACAACGTTTGGCCATCCTGGCCTCCAAGGAGGACTCTGGCTGCACTTCTTCCAACACAGATCTGTTGGTTCTTTCAGCAGCCCATGGCACTTTCAATATTCTCCTTCAACACCATAACTCAAAGGCATCACTTCTTCTACAGTCTTCCTTATTCACTGTACAGCTTTCGCATGTATACAAGGTTATTGAAAATACCATGGCTTGGGTCAGGCGCACCTTTGTCTTCAAGCTGACATCTTTATCTTTGCTCTTCAACACTTTAAAAAGGTCTTGTGCAGCAGATTTGCCTAATGCAATACATTGTTTGGTTTCTTGGCTGCTATTTCCGTGAGTGTTAATGGTTGGTCCAAGAAGAATGAAGTCCTTGACAACTTCAATCTTTTCTCCGTTGATAAGAATGTTGTTTATTGGTCCAGTGGTGAGGATTTTTGTTTTCTTTACATTGAGATGGTGTTAGGACTACTGAATATCCATATGCAAAAGAATGAAGTTGGATTTATACAACATATACAAAAAGTTACTCAAAAGGAATCAAAGATTTAAGAAAGCCATAAAATGTTTAGAAGAAAACACAGAGACAAAAGATAAAGCTTCAAGACTCTGTTTTTGACATTGAATTATCAGATTAAAAACAAAAAAAAAATTATCTGGGCATTATCAAAATTATAAATTTTCATACATCAAAACATTTTATCAACAAAATGAAGGCACAATCCACAGAATGGGAGAAACCGCTTGGGGGCCATATATGTGGAGAAGGATTCAATGTCCTTAATATATAAAGAATTCCTGTAACTCAACAACAAAAAGACAAAACGACTCTTTAAAACTGTGCTATGGCAAAGGTCTTGAATAGACATTTCTTCAAAAGGATATACAAAATTTGTTCAGTGTCATTGTTGTTGTTGTTGTTAAGTGCCATCGAGTCGGGTCCGACCCATAGCGACCCTGTACAGGGTTTCCGAGGGTGTAAATCCTTACGGGAGTAGAAAGCCTCATCTTTCTCCCGCGGAGCAGCTGGCAGTTTCGAACCGCTGACCTTAAGGTTCGCAGCCCAATTCGTAACCACTACGCAAAATAAGTAAAAACAGACTAGCTACCACTCCACACAAAGTAGGATGGCTATTATCAGAAACATGGAAAATAATAAGTGTCAGTAAAGATGTGGAAAAATTGAAATACTTGTGCATTGAAGGTGAGAATATATAATGGTACAGTTCCTATGGAAAACAGTACGCAGGTTTTAAAAATGGTAATAGAGAATTATCATATAATTCAGTAATTTCGCTCCTAGTTATGTACTCAAAAGATATGAAAGTAGGGACTCCAACAGACACCTGTACACCAATGTTTACTGTAGCATTATTCACAATATTAAAAGGTGAAAACAATCTAAATGTCTATCAAAAGATGAATAGATAAACAAAATGTGGCATACATACAATGGAGTACTATTCAGCCATAAAGAGAAATGGCATTCCAATAAACGCTAAGACATAAGTGAGTCCTGAAAACATTATACTAAATGAGTTAGTCACAAAGGAACAAAAAGTGTATGATCCTACTTATTATAACATAAATAGGACAATAAATAGGGACAAAGTTTATTAGTGCTTACTGGGCGTTAATGACCAAAGACCAAAAGGGTTATGGAATGACATCAAGAACATTATGCAGGAAGAAAGCCAAAGGTCATTAAGAAGACAAGTTAGAAATAAAAGATCAAAATGGCTGTCAGAAGAGACTGACACACACTCTCCAATGTAGAGATGCTAAAGCCAATGGAAGAAATGAGGAAGTAAAAGAGTTGAATAGAACATTTCAAAGGGTAGCTTGAGAAGACAAAGTCAAATATTACAATGAAATGTGCAAAGACCTGGACTTAGAATAACAAAAGGGAACAACACACTTGGCATTTCTCAAGCTGAAAGACCTAAAGCAAAAATTCAAGCCTGAACTTGCAGTACTGAAGAATTCTATGGACAAAACACTGAATGATGCACAAAGCACTAAAGGGAGATGGAAGAAATATACAGTCATTGTGCCAAAAAGAAATGATCAATACTCAACTTTTTCAAGAGGTAGTATAAGATCAAGAACCAATTGCACTGAAGGAATTAGTCCAAGGTGCAATGAAGGCATTGGCAAAGAAAAGGCTCCAGGAATTGACTGAATACAAATTGAAATCTTTCAACTAACTGATGCAGCACTGGAGGCACTCGTTCATCTATGCAAAGCAATTTGGCAGATGAATATCTGGCCAACAGATTGGAAGATGTGATGCAATGGAATGCGGAAATCATTGGACAATATCACTAATATCACATGCAATGCTAGATTATATGAAGAAGAACGTGGCATCAGATTTGGAGGAAGACTCATTAACAACCTGTGGTATGTAGATGATACAACCTTGCTTACTGAAAGTGAAGGGGACTTAAAGTACTTACTGGTAAAGATCAAAAACCACAGCCTTCAGTATGGGTTTCATCTCAGTGTAAAGAAAACAAAAAATGCTCACCACTGGACCAATAAACAACTTCAAGTTAAATGGATAAAAGACTGAAATTGTCAAAGACTTCATTTTGCTTGGATCCATTATCAACACTCATGGAAACAAAAGTCAAGAAATCAAACATATTACATTTGGAAAATCTGCTGCACATGATCTCTTTAAAGTGCTCATGAGTGAAGAGTCAGTTTGAGGACTATTTGCACCTGACCCAAACCATGGAATTTGCAATCGCCTCACATCAATGTGAAAGTTGACCAATGAAAAAGGAAGATGACAGAATTGATGCATTTCAGTTATTATAAGAATATTAAAAGTACCATGGACTGCCAAAAGAGCAAATAAATCTGTGTTAGAAGAAGTACAACCAGAATGCTCCTTAGAAGCCAGGATGGTAAGACGTCATCTCTTATACTTTGGACATATTATCATAAGGGACCAGTCCCTAGAGAAGGACATCATGCTTGGTAAAGTGGAAGGTCAGTGAAAAGAGGAAGCTCCCCAACGAGATGGACTGGCACAGTGGAAGCAACAGTGGGCTCCAGCATAACAACAATTGTGAGCATGGTGCAGGACTGGGCAGTGTTTAGTTCTGTTGCACATAAGGAACCAACTCGGTGGCACCTAACAACAAAACGGCTACAAGGGGAAAAATGGAAAGCTACTGTTTATGGATGTCTGTTTGGTGTCATGAAAAATTTCTAGAAATAACACAGCATGGTGAATGTACTTAATGTCAGTAAGAATACCCTTTAAAATGGTTAAAAAGGCATATTTTTGTTACATATATATTTTACTATAATAACAATTTTAATATTGTAAAATCAAGCATTTAAATTGAGATACAAAAACTTTACTCTCTGAGAGATTTTATTAAAACCAAATTGGTTTACAAAATGCCTTTGTTGTAACATACATTCAGATGTTAAAAAAATGTAATTTAAAATTTATCTAGACTTATCTAGCGTTCCATAAAGATAAGAATTTTTATAGTGAGTCAAATTAGCAGTAAACCCTCAGTATCTTAAGCTCCAGAACTCAAGGATTTGAAACAAACTGCTTATTATTGATGAATGTCATTTATTTTCCTGTTCAAAAGCCTCCAATGGCACTTCTTTTACTATTGGCATAAAGCACAGACTGACATTAAACAAGTTTCAATGATCCTCGTTTTTACTGTAGAGTTCTCAAACTGCACATCAGAGAAATAAAACACTTTTCCAGTCTTGAGATTTTTCTTCTGAGGACTTTATTATATTTTATTTTTGGTGGCAAATACTCATATATAAGTAACAAAATATTTGGCATTTCAACAATTGTCACATGTACAGTTCAATACATTAATTCATCATGTTGTTTAACCAACATTTTTGTCCATTTCCAAATTATACCATCACCATTAACACCAAAACCAAACTAAACCCACAGCCACTGAAAGTCAATTCCAACTTATAGTGATGCTGTATAGGCTTTCCAAGGTTGTAAACTTCTATGGGAGCAGAAGGCCTCATCTTTTTCCTGCGGAATGGCTGGTGAGTTTGAACACCCAATCTTGTGGTGAGCAGTGCTTATTCTATAGTACCACTAGGAGTTCCACACCCTCAATACTTGTTAAGTGCCCAACCCATAGTGACCCTGTGTAGAGTTTCCAAGGAGTGGAAGGTGAGTTTGAATCAATGACCTTGAAGTTCAAACTGATCTTGTGGTCCAGTGCTTATCCTACAGTGTCACACCAAGACCCTTAATGCTAGAGGTCTTCAAAAAGTTAATATTGTGCAAAAACTATGCATGAATTTCATTTTTCTTTCTTTTTATACACCAAAATTAACTTGTACTAACTTGCTATCATATGTCTGAACAAGATCTAGTTTGAGGCACTAAGAAAGATAAGACATCAGTTTGAAAAAAGTCCCTATCAGAGCAACGTGAATTCTGCTACAACTGAAGCAAGAACAAACATCAAATTTATGGTGAAGCTTGGCTGGAAGAATGGTGAAAGCACTGATGCTGTACAGTTTATGGGGACAATGCCCCCAAGAAGTCAGCAATTTACAAACAGATCATTCATTTTAAGAAGGGATGAGATGATGTGAGGAAACCTGCAGTACCAGATCATCCATATCAATTGCAAAGAAAAAAATTAATTTTACCTACACCCTAGTGAAGAGGACCAATTATTAATACAAGAAACAACAGCCAATACCATCTGAACTTACAGAATTCTAACTGAAAAATGAAATTTGTGCAAGCTTTCTGCTTGACAGGTGACAAAGCTGGCTACTGTAAACACTGCATCAATGCGCAGTGGTGTTATCTGTTTGCATTGCTGTTTTCAATTCTTTTCAGTATATACCTAAGGAGTACAATTGTTGACGATTACTTTTTGAGAATCCACTAAACTGTTTCCAAAGCAGATACATATTATAGTTCCACCTACAATGAACACAAGTTCTCTACCTCCTCACCAGCACCTGTGTCTTCCATTAAAAAATGGAGAATCCATTCTATTCTGTGTGATGTGACATCTTATTGTGGTTTTTATTTGCATTTCCCTAATGACAAATGGAGTCCTGGTGCAGTGCCCTAGGACAAGCACTAGACCTCAAGGTCTGTTTGAACAGAAAGGTCAGTGGTTCAAACTCCCCAGCCACTCCTCAGAAACACTATACAGGGTCACTGTGAGTTGGAACCAACTCAACCACACTTAGCAAGGACGACGAATCATGATATTGGGCAACTTTAATGTGCTACTGGCGATTTATATATCATCTTTGATGAAAAGTCTATTCGATTCTTTGCCCACTTTTTGACTGGGTTGTTTGTTGTTAAATTGTATCAGTTCTTTATATACTTTATATATGCTGGTTTTTGTTGTTGTTAAGTGCCACCGAGTCGGTTCTGACCCATAGCGACCCTGTACAGGGTGTCCGAGGCTGTAAATCTTTATGGGAGCAGAAAGCCTCGAATTTCTCCTGCGGAGCGGCTGGTAGTTTCAAACTGCTGACCTTGCGGTTCACAGTCCGATTCATAACCACTACGCTACCAGAGCTCCTTATTGTTGCTGGTAAGTGCTATCAATTCAGTTCTGACTCATAGCATCCCCATGCATAACAGAACAAAACACTGCCCATCCCCTACGCTGTCATTCCCACGATTGCTATTACATCTGAGTCCACTGCTACTGCCACAGTATCAATACGTCTCCTTGGGGGTCTTCCTCAGGGACTGATCATTCCTAATAATATGTCCTAAGTATGAAAGGTGACAGTCTCAGTATTATGGCTTCTAAGGAGCATTCTAAGGCTGTACTTCTTCCAACACAGATTTGCCTGTTTTTTATGGTACTTTTAATATTCTTCCCCAACACTGTAATTCAAAAGAATCAATTCTTCTATGGTCTTCCTTACTCACTGTCCAAAACCCTTACCTAAATATGTGGTTTACAAAAAATTTCTCCCAATCTGCAGGTTGTCTCTTTACTTTCTTAACAAAGTCCTTTGATACCCCAAAGTTTTAAATTTTGATAAGGCCCATTTATCTATTTTGTCTTTTGTGGTCATATTTTTGGTGTCCTAAGAATTTATTGTTAAAAAATAAATCCTGATGTATTACCCCTATGCTTTCTTCTAACACATTTATGGTTTCAGTTTTTACATTTAAATTTTTGATCCATTCTGAGTTAACTACGTCTTAGTTAAATTTTACAAAAGGTAGATATTTTGGCAACAGGCTCAATAATTTCTCCTTTCACCAATAAAATGCAGTCAAGTCGGCCCCAACTCATGGTGATCCCATGTATGTCAGAGCAGAATTGTGCTCTATATGGTTTTCAATGGCAGACTTTTAAGAAGTTGATCACCAGGCTTTTTTTCCAAGATTCCTTTGGGTGGACTCAAACCTACAATCTTTCAGTTAGAAGCCTTAAGGTTCCTTTAAAAATTGTAGACAGATGACACTTTATACCAGTGAATTTCCCCCCACCACCACCACCTAAGTTCATTAGTGAGTGTTACAAAAGCTTTCCATATTTGAAGCACATTTTAAGATACAACCATATCCACAGGACTAGTTTGACAAATTTAGCAAGTAGATTGAACCTGAGGATGCATCTTATGGCCTATATCCTTCCAGACTACTCTTTCCATGCTATATTTTTAATATATATATACTTTCAGATACATAGTCTTGTAACCTGCCTCTTCAGCAAGTGACTCCTAAAAACTTTCCCTGTCAGTAAATATGACTCTACAAAATCATTTTGAAGGTTTGCAGAATATCTCATTAACAGCCTTATATGGCTGAAGTAATGAATAATAGTGATACTACTCATAAAAGACAAAATACCCAGTGATGCTGTCCAGGTCAAAATAATTAGGCAGGGCACTTCTAATTTCATTTATCCTAAAGCAGGTATAAGGAGCCCTGAAAGTGCAGTGGATTTTACAAGTTGAACTGCTAACTGAAAAGTTACCAGCTGCTCCTTGGGAGAACGATTAAGCTCTCTGCTCCTGTCAAGATTTATAGCCTCGGATACCCTATACAAGGTTGCTATGAGTCAGAACTGACTCCATGGCACACAACCACCAGCACCACCACCAAAGTAGATATACTTAACAGTCTATCTCAGTTACCTCCTCGGAGCATTATGGAATATATAAGAGGGCTTCAAAAGTTCATGGAAAAATGAAACTTAAAAAGATAATGGAGTTTTTTCACCAACTTTTTGATACCCCTTCATATCTAAGCAAATGCCCTCTTTGTGTGGGAAGCAAGGAAAATAAATGCATTAAAATAAACTCTTAAAACTATTCCAGAGAGGTAAAGTTAATTAAGTAACTAACTTATTACCAAAGCATTCCAAGTAAAAACCTGAGAGTAGCTGATAACTCATTATCATAACATACCATACCACCATCATTTCACACCCTGCTATGGACCACCCACTCTCTTCATGTCTCTTTCTCAACTGCAGAATACACTGCACCCATGCATTATGATGTAACAGATTAACTATTTTTGGTAAAATATTTTTTAACATCCAACTATGCCAAATTAAATATGAATTCAAATTCCCGACTATTCCTTGAGCCAGGCTATCTATTTGTAGGGCACTGATGCCCTCTTTTATCACAACACTGATTCTTAAAGGTACCACAAACACTGACATACCTATCTAAAAGTCCTTATTTCCTTTTATTAGTGACACCAAAACTGTCTATCACCACATGACTCCATGTTATCAGTGAAAAATACAGCCTTGGAGCTGTCTACATTTTACTTAAGAACTGCATTGCATCCAAAGCACGTTTGATGTCAGAGTCAAAGTTTCCCAATCTACAACTGCACACTAGCAAATATGACTAACCCTCATGTAAATATAAACACAGCACTTGAAATTTCTGATCCAAATGCACTAACCCAATGTTATGATTTTTCTAAGAAAGTATTTTGAGAAAGAAAATGAAGTCTCCTTACTGAAGTCCCCTTAGTAAATCTGACATTCTGCAATATAGAACAAAACACTTTATATACATTTTCAACAATCACAGCAACAACAAAAAAGTTAACATTCATCCTACCCTTGACTTCAATAGCTTCTAAGGAGAATTCTATCCCTAATACCCAACTCCAAAGCCGAGCACACTTTCAAAACAAATTTGTATCTTCCACTACTTTTCTATTTGGCCCAGATTCAATTTGGGAAAATTTCAAGACTTTTAAGATTATACTTACTTTCAGGGGTAGATACATTTCCTCTTGAAGTAGTTCCTCAAACCAAGTATCCACTCCACAAACTAAGTATCCACACAGTGAGATTAACAATCCCTTTAAAGTAGGCTTTAAACCTACTAAACCACTAAAACTTTGTTTACAGGATGATAAACTTTGTTTACAGGACTTGCTCAGGTTTCTGTGGCCCAACTAGCATGCTAAATCATGCTTTCTGTATCCTAATCTGTTGAGCCAGGCATGCTATTTTTACCAAAAAAGGAATATGTCATGTCAACAGTATATCACACTGCATATAAATCACAGAAATACAACTTATTAAAATGTATGAAAAACGTAACAGCCAAACTACATCTTATAACCATATCAAGGTAACTGAATCAAAAAAACTAAGCAGCAATACTGACTTGCCTAGTCACTAAAGGGAAAAATTATTCTCAACTTCTCCATCCCCTCTGCCTCAAAGCAATGAATATTTGTTTCTTGGATGGATTAGGTTTCATCAGAAAAAAATTATATATGCATGTTTTCTTTCAGCTGTGAATATACAAGTTTAAAGTCATTACTCAGCTGTTTACAGAACAGATTACCCCCATTATCTCTGCTCATGAGCATCTACAGAAGCTATCATGTTAAAAGTAAGCCTCATTAGGAACAGACTACTAGTTCATCACTCTGCAGCCTTCTAGAGTTTACAAACCACTCCACTAATAACCAGGGATTGCCAGAATGCTAAGACATCATCCACAAAACAAATTATGAAAGTCTAGAGGTCATAAAAAAAAAAAAAATTCACTAGCTCTACGAGTCAGAACTGACTCCTCGGCACACAACCACCACCACCAAAGTAGGCATACTTATAGTTCTATTTCAGTTAACTCCTCTGAACATTATGGAATATATGAGAGGGCTTCAAAAAGTATGTCTGCTGGGTCTGGAGCTAAATTGCCTGAATGTAAATCCTAACTCACTCCACTACATGTGTCTGGGCAAGTTACTTAGCTGCATAATTCTCCATTTCCTCATTCATAAGAAGAGGTAATCAATAGCTCCTAACTTCGAGCCCATTAGGTCACTGAAGGATGAGGAGTGACGATCTGAGTAAAGTGCTTGCTTACCTCCATTACTACCACCACCACTACCACCATCACTATCCAGTGGACATGGTAGCATAAATGGAGCACTGGAGACTTGCAATTGTTAAACAGATTTGACCTAATTTCTTAAAGGCCCCAAAACCATGTTAATTAATTAGTAACTGCAGCACCGTAAAAATGTCTTAACATTTATTTTGTCATATCCCCTTAACTAAACTGTCTTTGCCTCTACTTTCAACCTTTCTAAATTTCATGTATTATTCAAGGCCTATTCAGAATATACTTCTGAGACGAAGGTCTTCTTGCCATAATGACACATTTCCTTTGATTGGAGTTTATGGTAGTGGTTACGAATCGCACTGCGAACCGCAAGGTCAGCAGTTCAAAACTACCAGCTGCTCCACAGGAGAAAGATGAGGCTTTCTGCTCCTGTAAAAATTTACAGCCTTGGAAACCCTGTTCAGGGTCGCTATGGGTCAGAACCGACTCGACAGCACTTAACAACAACTATCTAAAATATTCAGTGAGCAATTAATCCCATGTTGGCATGCCATCTTTTCATTTTTGTTCTGTATTCCAATATTATTTAACCCATGCATGTTGCTGTTGTTGTTAAGTGCCGTCAAGTCAATTCCAACTCATAGCAAACCTGTATATGGTTTCCAAGGAGCAGCTGGTGGACTTGAACAGCCGATGTGGTCAGCAGTCCAGTGCTTATCCTTATCAGTGCTCCAACTCATACACAGTAATGTAATATTCATGTGTTTATATCTATGTCCTCAGACTACATAGCTCTTAATGGTAAGGACCATATCCTAATGTTTCTTTGTATTTATTATAGACTTGAATTTTGCAAATAATTGGCACTCATTAATCAACACCTATGGAAGCAGCAGTCCAGAAATCAAACAATGTATTGCATCCCAAAAAAAATTTGTTGTAGAAGACCTCTTTAAAGTGTTGAAAAAACAAAGATGACACTTTGAGGACAAAGGTGTGTCCCAACATAAGCCAAGGTAGTTTCAATCATCTCATATGCATGTGAAAGCTACACAATAAGGAAGATTATAGAAGAACTGACGCATCTGACTTATGGTGTTGGCAAAGAATACTAAATATACTATAGACTACCAGAGTCCTGGTGTGGTGCTGTGGGTTAATGCGCCAGACTGCAAAGCCATTTGATCCTCGGAAACCCTACATATGGGTCAGAACCTACTCGATGGCACTTAATAACAACAACAACAACGAGAAGAATGAAGGAACTCTGGTAGCATAGTGGTGACGAATCAGGCTGTGAACTTCAAGGTCAGCAGTTCGAAACTACCAGCTGTTCCGTGGGAGAAAGATGAGGCTTTCTGCTCCCATAAAGATTAACAGGCTCGGAAACCCTGTACAGGTTTGCTATGAATCGGAACTGACTCCACAGCACATAACAACAAAACCCAGAAGAACAAGTCTTGGTGTGGCGCTGTGGGCTAATGCGTCAGACTGCACAGTCGTTTCAACTGCAAGGCTGGTCGTTCAAGTTCAGCAGCTGCTCCCTGGAAACCCTATACAGGGTTGCTATGGGTCAGAATCAACTCAAAGACACTTAACAACAACAATTAGAAGAACAGGGAGCATTGTGGCTCTGTAGGATAAACACTAGACGGCTCACCACAAAATTGGTAGCTCCACCCCACCAGCCGTCCAAGGGAGAAAGATGTGGCTTTGCGCCCAGTAAAAATTTAGTCTTGGAAACCCTATACAGGATTGCTATGAATTGAACTGACTAGATGTCACTTAACAACGACAACCAGAAGAACAAACAAATCTGCCTTGGAAGAACAGTCAGAATGCCCCATACAAACTCATGTACTTTGTACATGTTATCAGAAGGAACAAGTCCCTGGAGAAAGATACCATGTTTGGTAGAGTAAAGGCTCAGTGAAAAAAAGGAAGTCCCTCAAAGAGATGAACTGATACAATGGCTGCAACCATGAACTCACACACAGGAACTATTGTGAGGATGGTGCAGGGCCAGGCAGTGCTTTGGTCTGTTGTACTTAGGGTTCTACTGCTCACATATGTGGCACCTAACAACAGAAGTGTGTTTCCTACCAACAAATACATTTCATAAAATGGGAAAGAGCAAGTTTAGTAATAAACTCTAAGATCAGATTATTTTATGAACACTAATACTTCATATTAGTATGAAGTGTGGCGGCTGTAGGATAAAGTACTGGACCCACAGGTTGGTGGTTCAAACTCATCAGCTGCTCCTTGGAAACCTTCTACAGGGCTGCTATGAGTTGAAACTGACTCAACTGCACTCAACAACAACAATAACAACACCAGTGGTACGGTTAGAATATTTACTAATGGTTCATTGATATAATAAATCAGTGAGCCATTAGCAGAATCAGAAATACTTGCTACCTAGCTTGTTGTTGCTATGTGCTGTTGAGTTAGTTCCGACCCACAGTGACCCTGTATAGGGTTTCTGAGGAGCAGCTGGTGAGCTTGAACTGCCAACCTTGCAGTTCAAATGGTTTTGCAGTCTGGCACATTAACCCACAGCACCACACCAGGACTCCAGTGCTACCTAGCTATGATAAGGTAAATTATTATGCAAAACACACAGGCTGCTGCTGTTGTTGTTGTTGTTAAGTGCCACAGAGTCAGTTCTGACTCTATATAGGGTTTCCAAGGAGCAGCTGGTAGGTTTGAACTGCTGACCTTGTGGTTCACACAGTCCAATGCTGATCCTACAGCACCACACCAGGAGTCCACATTGCAAAACCCACAGGTACAATATATTGAATACTGACTACATAGGTTATTACATATAGTGCTGTTGTTGTTGTTAACTGCCATCAAGTTGGTTCCAACTCATAGTGACCCTATATAAAGGTTTCTGAGCAGTGGCTGGTGAGTTTGAACCACCAATCAACATTGCGCTCCAGTGCATTATCCTGCTACCAGGACTACATATACCTAAGAGATGATATCCAAGAGTCAGTAATACATGTCACACTTCCGAATAGACACTTTTCAATAACTAAAGATGAATACAGGACAAATCCAAAATTTCTGATTCTTCTCAATACACTTATGAAATTAGTATGAACAATTCTCTTGAGGATCTTAAATAATAAGGAATAAATTAGTTGAGAATTTTGGCTTATAATGTATAAAGTCTTTATACTTTTCTTGGACTCCTTTACTGATGTTCATGTAGAGAAATGTCATTAAATGAGTGAGGAACTAATAGCATTAATATTTAAATTTCAACCTCTGAAGGGTACTTGCTTTTGCAAAACTTGTATCTTAAATTATTAATAGTGCCTATGAGAAAATATGATCCTCATGTAAGTCACAATAACAAGACTTTAATAATTTAGACTTGTTTTCAACATTTTAAGAGTTACAATCCTTCCCTAAAATTATTTGCTTTAAACATTTACCTATGAACTAAGGTAAATGTCCTGGTGTGGCACTTGATCACAAGGTCGCTTTGAAACACAAGCTCAGTGGTTCAGACCCAGCAACAGCTCCTTGAAAACCCTACACAGGTAGCATTTAACAACAAGGTAACACTGTTGCTGCTTACTGTCATCAGATCAGTTGGATAATTGTTCCACAAGGTTTTCTAGGTTGTGACTTTTCAGAAGCAGATCACCAGGCCTACCTTCCAAGGTCTCTCTGGGTGAGTCCAAGCTGCCAACCTTTCTTGTAGTCCAGCACTTAACCACTCAGGGTACCCAGAGACTACCAGGTATCAATACCCTCATGATAAATATAATAAAGAATTCTCAACAAAGTTTCTTTATTAAGATAATGTTGTTGTTGTTAAGTGCTGTCAAGTTGGTTCCAACGCAGAGTGACCCTGTATAGGGTTTCCAAGGAGCAGCTGGTGAGCTCGAACCATCCATCAACCTTGTGGATCAAACCAACTTTGCAGTCCAGCACCTTAACCCACAGCGCTATACCAGAACTCCTATTGAGATAACAGTATCTGTCACTCAGAACACTTAGAATTTGTAGACATTCATTGCAGTCAGTTTTTCTTTTAAAATGTTATAAAGATGTGTAAGCATGAGAGAGAGGAGGACATGCTAAGACTTAACAGTTTCCTGAAAAAAAACCTATCCCTCTCCCAAAGTTTCACAATATTTTGTTAAAAACTAACAGTTCCAGGAAAAGAAAAAACTGACCACTGGACCAGAGGAGAGAGTCTAGAAAAAGATTTCTACAAATACGCATACTGAAATGTGATGAAAATGGCAAAGAGAGCAATAGAAAATTAAACTATTCAGTAAATGGTGCTGGGAGAAGTGAGTAACAATCTAGGGGGTGAAATAAAACTGAATCTTTACCTCATTGTTATTGTTGTTATGTGCCGTGGAGTCGGTTCCGACTCATAGCAACCCTGTACAGGGTTTCTGAGGCTGGAAATCTTTACAGGAGCAGAAAGCCTCATCTTTCTCCCGCGGAACAGCTGGTAGTTTCGAACTGCTGACCTTGAGGCTCATAGCCTGATTCGTAACCA
>NW_006408526.1:34805647-34836742 GCF_000296735.1 Chrysochloris asiatica | reverse complement strand
CTGATAATCAAAATTATTAAAAGCAAAAAAAGATAAGCCAGAAGCTTCTAAGGATGCTTACAAAACACATAATTAATAATAAGAATCCTAAAACTGAGAAAAAAGGTAACAATCCATTAAAAAAAATGGACAAAAGACATGAACAAGCATTTGGGATGAAACCCAAATGGCTAATCCAGCATAAATGTCAAAGAAGATAAAGTTCAACAATATCCAAACAAAAATGAAAATGTCAATGAAATACCATCTTATACATAAAAATGAACAGAACTTAAAAACTCTAACAATACTAACTGTTGGGGAAACTGTTAGAATTCACTCCAAACCCATTACTGTCAAGTCCATTACAACTCATGGAGGCCCTAAGGACAGAGTAGAACTGGCCCAGAGGGTTTCCAAGGCTGTCAATCTTTATGAATGTAGACTATCCCATCAACCACTTGATTAGCAGTCAAGTTCTTTGACCACTGCACTACCAGAATTCCTTTGTGGAAGAACAGGAACCCACATACTGCTAACCAGTTGCCAAAGAGTGGATTCTGACTCATGGCAGCCTCATGTGTTTGAGTAGAACTGTGTGATCCAAAAGGTTTTCAATGGTTGATTTTTTTGGAAGTAGGTTGCCAGGCCTTTCTTCCAAGGCACTCTGGGGTAGACGCTAACCACCAACTATTCAGTTAACAGTCAAGTGTCTTAACCATTTGCATCACCAAGATATACACTGGAAAATAATGTATCATTGTTCAGTAAAGTTGACTATGCATATATGATTTAGCAATTCTATTAGATCATATATGTATACATTCGCAGTATAACTTCTACAGGAATTTGTAATGTACACCAGGAAACAAGTACAAGAATGTTCCTAACAACAGCACTGTTTAAAATGATAACATCTTGGGGGTGATGGGGGTAAGGAAGCCCTTATATTCAAGAATAGGGAACTGGATAAACAAACTGTGCTATACCCTGGAGTAGCACTGTAGGACAAGCATTGGATTGCTAACCAAAAAGTCAGCAGTTCAAATTCACCAGCTTCAACTTGGAAACCCTATACAGGTTCACTGTGAGTCAGAACCAACTTGATGGCACTTAGCGACAATTCATAAAATGGTACAGAGCAATGGACATTAACTAGTGACGGCTTCATGCATCAGCATAAATTACTTTTATAAGCAATGTTAGTTGGGGGGAAACTAATCATAAGAATATATGCAGTAAAATCCCATTCACACAAAATTCAAAAAATAGAAAATTAATCATTTTATTGTTTGGTATTGTTAGGTGCCACTGAGTCAGTTCCAACTCATAGTGACCCCATGCACAACAGAACAGGGGTTACATACATGGTAAATACTATTAGAAAGGGGGGGGAAAGCACAAAAGAATAAACCCCATAAAACTCAGAATACTGTCATGCTTGGGCATTCGGGGTAAGAGTGTATGATCAGGAAGAGGCACATAGGGCATAAACATAGTTTGATTCCCTTCCCAAACCTGCTCCTCCTCCTCTACTCCTATTCCCCACCACCCACCCCACCCCACCCCACTTCAGAAGTTATATCTGACTTCTCGCTTCCTATTACACACTCACATGATTCATCAACTTTACCTCCTAAACATCCCAATTCTTTCAATCCCTATGAAGCTTGGATGGGAGAATGGTGAAATCACTAACGCTTGATGAGAAGTTTATACAGGCAATGTCCCAAAGAAAGCAGCAGTTTAGCAATGGATAAGTAGTTTTATAAGAGCTCAAGACAATGCTGAAGATGAAGCCTGCAACTGCAAATCATCCACATCAATTTTAGAGGAAAAAAATTAATCTTGTCCGCACCCTCACTGAAGAGGACCAGCGATTAACAGCAGAAACAATAGGCATCACGATAGACATCTAAACTGCTTCCGTTTACAGAACTCTGGCTGCAAAATTAACACTGAACAAACTTTTTGTTCTATGGGTGACACAACTATTGCACCCAAACCAGTTACAGATAAGAGCAGAGCTTTCAGTGAAACTTTAAACAAGTGGGATCAAGATCCTGAAGCATTTTTTTAAAGGAAATGTAAAAAGGAGATGAAACACAGCTTTACCAATACAATCCTGAAAATAAACACCATCAAGCAATGGCTACCACAAAGTGGAACTGGTCATGGTAACAGTTTAAGATGCTCAAGTAATTTTGTTTGTTGACTTTCTGGAGGGCCAAAGAATATCTGCTTATTACAAGAGTATTTGAGAAAGCCAAAGCCTTAGCAGAAAAATCCCCAGAGACCTCTCCTCCACTAGGCTAATGCTCCTGCTCATTCCTCTCATCACACCAGGGCAATTATGGGAGAGTTTCAATGGGAAATCATTAGGCAGCCACCTTACAGTCCTGATCTGGCTCCTTCTGGGTTATTTTTGCTTCCCAATCTTAAAAAAAATCTTTAAAGGGGATCTATTTTTATTTTCAGCTAATAATGTAAAAAGGACAGCACTGACATGGTATAAAATTCCAAGGACCATCAGTTGTTTAGGGATGAATTAAATGGTTGGTAGCTTTGCTTTCAAAAGTGACTTGAACACGATGGAGCTTATGTTGAGAAACAAAGTGTATATTTCTTATTTTTATCTTTTAATTCCATTTTCCATGAATTTTCTGAAGACACTTCAAATCTAAGTGCAGCTCTGCTTCTTTTGCTTGCTTGTTTAATCTCTACCTGGTATGATGCTGTAGGATAAGCACTGCACTGCTAACCACAAGGTTGGTGGTTCACACCCACCAGCAGCTCCTTGGAAACGCTATAAAGGTACGCTATCATTGCTGACCTTCTCCAGTAATCTCATATGCATGCGAAAGCTGGACAATGAATAAGGAAGACCGTAGAGAATTGATGCTTTTGAGTATGGTGTTGGAGAATACTGAAAGTGCCATGGGCTGCCAAAAGAACCAACAGATCTGTGTGGGAAGAAGTGCAGCCAGAGTGTTCCTTGAAGGCCAGGATGGCCAAACTTCAACTCTCATACTTTGGACATACTGTCAGGAGGGACCAGTCACTGGAGAAGGATACTATGTTTGGTAAGGTGGAGGGTCAGAGCGAAAGAGGAAGACCCCCAGTGAGATGGATTGGCAAAGTGGCAGCATCAATGGGCTCAAGCGTGGCAATAATAGTGAGGTTGGCCCAGGATTTGGCAGTGTTTTGTTCTTTTGTGCATAAGGTCGCTATGAATCAGTACTGACTCTATGGCACCTAACAACAACAACATTGCTGACATCAAATGGACTTTGGCTGGAAGCAGAAAATACCAGAAGGATGTTTATTTGTGCTGTATTGACTAAGGAAAGGCTTTCGATTGTGTGGATTATGACAAGCTTTGGACAACATTGCAGAGAATGGATATTCAGGAACAGTTAAGTGTGCTTAAGAGAAAACCTGTACATAGACCAAGAGGCAGTTGTTTGAAAAGAACAAGGAAACATGGAATGGTTTAAAATAAGGAAAGGTGTGTGCCAGGGTTATATCCTTTCACCATACTTATTCAATCTATATTTTGAGCAAATAATCCGAGAAACTGGGCTATATTAAGAACACCATGGCATCAGGATTGGAAGAAGACTCATTAACAATCTGCAATATACAAACGATACGACCTTGCTTGCTAAAAGCAAAGAGGACTTGAAATACTTACTAATGAAGATCAAAGACTACAGTCTTCAGTATGGTTGCACTTCAAATGTAAAGGAAACAAAAATCCTCACAACTGGTCCAATAAATAATATCATGGTAAATGGAGAAAAGATTGAAGTTGTCAAAGATTTCATTTTGCTTGGCTCCACTATCAACATTCATGGAAGCAAAAGTCAAGAAATCAAAAGACATTTTGCATTAGCCAAATCTGCTGCACAAGACCTCTTCAAAGTATTCAAGAACAAAGATGTCAATTTGAGGACTAAGGTGTGCCTGACCCAAACCATGGTATTTCAATAGTCTCATATGCATGTGAAAGTTGGACAATGAATAAGGAAAACCACAGAAGAATGGATGTATTTGAGTTATGGTGTTGCAGAAGAATATTAAAGATACCATGGACTGCCAAAAGAAAAAACCAACCTGTATTGGAAGAAGCACAACCAAAATGCTCCTTAGAAGCCAGGAGGGTGAGACTTTGTCTGTTATACTTCAGACATATTATCAGGGAAGGACATCATAGATAGTACAGTGGAGGGTCAGCAAAAAGAGGAAGATCTCCAGGATGAACTGACACAGTGGCAGCATCAACTGTGAGGATGGCCCAGGGCTGGACAGTGTTTCGTTCTGTTTGCATAGGGCCCCTATGAATCAGATTGGACTCCATGACACCCGTAATAATAAATAAGTTGGAAACTACCTGAAGGTACTTAGCAACAACAATGTATCTTGCAAAAACCTACACTAATCTTGTATCATTCACATAACAAAGAAAACTCATTCCCAAATGGAATAGAACCACAGGCAAAGAGGTTAGGATTTATAACACATATTTGGGGGGACACAATTCAATTAATAACATTCCATCTTTTGATCCTCCCAAATTCATGTCCATTCCACATACAAAACACATTCATCTCAGAAACCTTAAATCCATTTCAAGTCCAAAACCTCATCTTCTGAATCATCTAAATTAAATATGGATGAGATATTAAGCATAGTCCATCCTGGTGCAAAATTCCTCTTCATCTGAACCTATGAAACATAAAATACATGTTCATCTGCTTCCATGCCATTATAAGTAGGAGAAACTGGAGAGAAAGGAAAGACAGCAGGCACCAAGCAAGTTCAAAACCCAGCAGAACAATATATTAGTTCTCAAGGGTTAGAAATAATCCTTTAATAGCCAGAAATATCACCATAGAAAGCTTATAAGTCTGTCTTCTGCCTATAACTGATTGGAATACCTAAAATGGGGCTACAACATGCCCAGTGAAGGAGGCTTCTTGCGGAGCCTCTGCATTACATAATACTATAGGTGGAATCCTGAACAGCATCCAGAATCTTTAGAGATGGGAAATTTCTACTTGAAAGGAAGAGCAGACCAGCCTGGAGTGGCTAGAAGAACAGAAGATACTTCTTGAAAGAAAGACCTACAGGAAAAATACAAAACAATATAGGCAGACCAACTGTTACTACAAGAACAAACAAGTTGCTTGACCAGGAGACATCAAGGCAAGTGGTCGGGTCCCCTCAGGGCAAACCCCCTTCCAAGACTAAGACTCAATGCAAATACGCGCTCTGATTGGTGACCACATTCGTCACCAATAAGGGGAAGTGAGGGAAAAACAGCAATGAAGCTGCAAGCCAAGCCCTACAACGTTCAATAGACTCATGTGAACCCAGGTGGAGACCTGGTTGGCCAGCAGTGTGTGGTAAGACCTGGAGACTCTTGGGCCCAGAGTCAGTGACATAGCCACAGAGGACTAGAGTAGAGAGTGAAGTGTCCAGCTGACAAGGAGAGGGCATATGCACAAGAACGCCCACACTTGCAGATAATATCCACTTGACCTGGCTTCAATGACTAGATGATCAGAGCTCAATTAGAAGAAGAGGGAAAAAAAAGGAATCTGATACAATTTGATGAAATTGACCTACACTAAAGGATGCAGTAGCTCAAAAGAGGGAACAAATCTTTACAGCAAGGATCACTCCCAACCCCTCCATACACAGAGTAGACAGGGATGGGCAAGTTGGACATTAGCTACCAAAGGCAAGAAGTGACTGGCTTACAAGCTTTCAAGAGGGAACCTAGATCCAGAGGGCCAGGAGGAAGGTAGAATCTCCAGTGAGTAGTATCCAGTCTGTCTAGGCGGGGCTCATGAAAGGAAATGCGGATAGGTCTCTTGTGATACAATAGTGAATAATTGTGGTCAGGACTGATTTTCAGGGTTGGAAATGTAAAGGTAGACGTTTTGTAGCAAGGAGGGGAGTAATTAACTTTTCAGTCTAGGAGCGGAGGTCCCTGGGACCATCAAGGGAGAAAAGCGGAGAGTGGGACCCTACTCAGAGAAGCAGTGATGCCTGAGATGGAGGCAGAGAAGATGACGTGGAGAGATGGAGCAGCTGGGGACTTTAGACACAGAGAGGGAGAGGGGCTGTGTGCTGACGACTGGGGGGCAGGCTTGTAGTGTATACCCTCTGGTTGGTTGATGATGCATGGAGGGGACTGTAACCATGGCAATGAAACGATATACAATAGGATGAATGTAAAACCAATATTCTCCCATGTAAACTATCACATAATTCACAATAAAACATTAAAATAATAATAATAATCCTTTAGTCTGAGATCATCTGGGCAATGGTCCCGTTCTCCATTCTCTAAGTCGGCCAGGCCTATAGATTCTGGCTGTAGGCCCCATAGCCCTGGGCTTCAACTGTACCTTCTAGGCCTACTGAAATGGCAACACTGCTCCCTCAACTTAGTGTGCCCCATTCTCTTAGTACATCTGAGAGGCAACTCTACCCCTTTGTTCACAACAGGACATTCATCTGCCCCTTGGTCATGACAGCACTGACTCTCTCACCTTGGGGCAAGGGTCCCGTTCCCTTTGCACAGCCCCATACTCTGCAACCAAGTTGGATATGACTGTTTGATACATAGGAGGCTGTGGCCCCACCATTTGAAATCTATTAGGCCTTGCTTTCCATGACTGCCACAGTTGATCTGATCTCCAAGCTGCTCCAGGGATGGTCATTTTCCTGTGTTGGAGGACAACAAACAGAGCTCCTTTGACCTGTTTCCTGCCTGTAGCATTCCAAGAGGCAGACAGCCTTCTTTTCTTCCTTCCTTTCTCTTTCTCCTTTAGTCTAAGATAATGGACTTTCTGCTATGATAACTGGTGAGATCAGTCTCTGGTTGAATTTCTTTTAACAAAATATTGTATTGCATCCTTGGTAAACAGGCTAGGACCTGCGTGCTTAGTTTGTACAAGAGAATTTTCCAAATCTTTTAGCTCAGTTTTCATTTTGCATTGTTCATTTGTAAATCCATCTCTTCCCTCCCACATTATAAGTGGCAAAGAGAAACCATGCGGCATCTTTAAGATCTTGCTTTGCAATCTCCTCAGCCAGATGTCATCAAACATTTGAACAGAATTCAGTAGAGGTCTCTACTACTGTACAAAAAGCATCACCTTCCCTCCACTGCCCAAGCACTTTTAATATCCACATTTCTAGCAACATTCTGTTGCTGGTGCCACATATATTCTCTAAACTTCTCTACAGCTCTCCTCACTTCCTCCTGAGCCCTCACCAGAACTGCTTTTGATTTCTGTAATTCTACCAACAGTCTCTTCAAAGCAGTCTCTGCTTTTACTATTAGACACCTTAATACTCTCTCAGCCTCTACCCATTACTCAATTCCAAAATTGCTCCCACATTTTAGGTATCTGTTAGAGCAGCACCCTACTCTTCCACTACCAACATTTGTCTTATCTAGTACTGATATAACAGAAATACCACAAATGCATGACTTTAACAAACAGAAATTGATTTCTCACTGTTTAGGAGACTAGAAGTCCAAATACAGAGAGCCGGCTCTAGGGGAAGGCTTTCTCAGTCATCTCTGGAGGAAGGTCCTTGTTACTTCTACCTCTTGGTTCCTTGGAGATTTTCATGTGTCTTGGCATCTCTCCTACCCCATCTGTTTCTTTTGTATCTCAAAATACAAACTGACTCAAGATATACCCTAACTAATTCTGTGTCATTCATATAACAAAGATAACTCATTTCAAAATGGGATTATACCCACAAGCACAGAAGTTAAGACATACAAAACATATTTTGGGGACAAAATTCAATCTATAACATCCTCTAACAGAGGTGGATTAATTACATGCAATGTATCAGGAACATATGTCAGGACTAAATCATTTTCCCTCCAAGAAGAAAAATATACACAAAGATACATAATAGGAGTCCTGGTGTGGTGCTGTGGCTAAAGCACTGGACTGCAAAGTTGGTTTGAACCACAAGGCTGGCAGCTGAAACTCACCAGCTGCTCCTTGAAAACCCTATACAGGGTCGTTATGTGTCTGGACCAACTTGACAGCATCCTCGGAAATCCTATACAGGGTCGCTATCATCGGAACCCACTCAATGGCACTTAAAAAATAACAACAACACATAATAAATATGAATAAACCACTTTGAAACTGACTGGTCTCCTGGTGTGGTGCTGTAGGTTCAACACTGGACTGTGGACTACAAGGTCAGCAGTTCAAACCCACCTTGGAAATCATATACAGGGTCACTCTGAGTTAGAGTCAACTTGAGGGCACTTAACAATATCCTCACTAAGGAGGTCATTCATACATAACATTGAATCTTAAAAGAAATGCGCAAGAATTCAGGAGACAGAAAAGCATGAATGAAGGCACAAAGAGCATGGCATATGCATACAAGAGAAAGTGAGAAGCGCAGTGTGGCTGCTCTGCAGTCCTGTGAGAAGATAGCTGGAAGATAAAGATGGTAGGTTAAGGCCAGGAGGAAAACAGCTAAGGTCTTCCATTTAAATGTTTGCAATTCATTCTTTAGGCAATGTGGAAATGAAAATTTAACATTGTTGATACTAATCTTTTTAAAGAAGGCAAAATGTCTATATAACTTTAAATGCCACACAGGTATACTATCGGTTAACCTAGAATAGAATATAAACTTTAAGTCTGAATTTTGGAAACTCTACGAACAATTTGCTTACTAATAATGACTGACATAGAGCTTATTCTCATTACCCAGTTTTTCATTATCTACTGACCACTGGAGTCCTGGTGTGGCACTGTGGGCTGATGCATCAGACTGCAAAGTCATTTGAAGCAAGGTTGGTGGTTCAAGCTCACCAGCTGCTCCTTGGAAACCCTATACAGGGTCGTTATGGGTCGGGATTGACTCAACGGCACTTAACAACAATAACAACACTGACCATCGCTACCAAACTAATCATCATTATGATCTGATATCATCATAGTGATATAAACAACTGAGAGTTTATCTTGTGCCATGGACTGTGCTGTCTTAATGAATTGTTGTTGTTAACTGTCATTGAGTGAGTTCTGATTCATAGCAATCCTGTATAGGATTCCCGAGGAGGGGCTAGTGGGTTTGAACTGCTGATCTTGCAATTCAAACTGACCTTGCCATCTAGTGCTTATCCTACAGCACCACATCAGAATTCCTTTATATGCATTAGCCTGTTCAATGCTCAAAACAATTTTATAAGGAGTACTAGTATTAACCTCCTTTTATAGATAAGAAAACTGAAGCTAAGGGGTTATGGTCCTACAGCTAGTGAGCGATAGAGCCAAAATTCAAATCTAGACCATGTGACTTCAAAGCCCTAGAATTAAACCAATCTGCTGTAACTATGGCATAGCTCAATTTCATTTATGCCATCCACTTAATTATTTGTGTACCTACTATAATTTGAAGCATCACAAACTAAGTCAGTGATCCTCAAATTTTCCTGTAAAGAATGACTTTGGACTGCTAGTTAAAATGCTCTGTCTGATTCAATAAGTCTAGACTGGGACTCAGGGATCTTCATTTTTAACAGTAATATCAGTCATTTATGACTCACTTGGTCCATGAACCATACTCTGATCCTCTGTGCTAGGTGTCCTAGAAATTCAAAGATATTTGAGCCTCCAGCCCTCTGAAAGCTGACAATCAAAAATGGATACAAATGAGGTACACAAACAAAACAAAGCAGTACCAGAAAAATAATACACATTACAAGCAAAAAAAATACTTCATGGAAAAGAGGTCATCTGAAATGAAATGAAAATAAGTAGGCTTTCTTGAAGAAAGGAACACATTGGTGCAGACACATGTCTTATAGACAAAGGAAAGTACAATGAGAGGAATGGAGAATCTATGTTTTAAAATCTATCGATAATGTCATTAAAAACAAAAAATAAACCAGTAGAGGAAGACTGTAAGAAGCCCTGAATGTCAAGCTAAACTGGGCTGTATTCAGAGTTGGTACTGGGAAGCAGTTAACGGCTTTTGAGGAGGGAAAGACAATGATCACAGCAACATACTCTCAAAGAGTACTCTGAAGCTAGGCAAGATGAGTAGAATTGTAATAACAATGAGAATGGTTAGGCCGTTATCATTTATGCCCAAGGAAATATCAGAACAGGCTCCTGGAAAAAAATGAAAAAGGGAAGACTGGTATTTTTTAACAACAACTTGAATGTAGAACAAAGAAGCAATCACAGCTAAATGCTTCCCTGTCCTTTAAGCCTAAATTGTCTTGTTATCATTCCTAGGTTCAAAATATATAAAGAGCTCCCTATGTAAAACTTAGGTGACACTGTAGGATAAGCACTAGACTGCTAGCTACAAGGCTGTGGTTCAAACACACCAGCCTCTCCTCGGAAACCCTATACAGGGTCACTATAAGTTGGAATCGACTCAACAGCACTTAACAACAATACATAAACACATACACACATATATATGTATATGGACTCTTGGTGTGATGCTGTAAGATAAGCATTGAATTGCTGAACTGCTAACTGCAAGGCTGGCAGTTCAAACTCATCAGCCAATACTTGGAAACCCTATGCAAGGTTGCTAAGAGTTGGAAATGTCTTGACAGCACTTAATATATACATACATACATATATATGTATATGAGTATGTATATGAACTTTTTGAAACCTCCTCAAACCTTCTCATACATGATACTGTGGGTTAATGTGCTGGACTGCAAGGTCAGTTTGAACCGCAGGGTCAGCAGTTCAAATTCACCAGCTGCTCCTTGAAAACCCGATACAGGGTTGCTATGGGTCGGAACTGATTCAACAGCAATTGACAACTAACAACAACATCATATGAGAATCAAGGAACATTATTCAGAGCCATACAATCTTATTCTACTGAAAATTCTAACAAATACAATTATCATTTTTTCAAATACAAGTTTGAAAGCAAAGATTACAAGAGGAAAAGAGTTTGCTATAGGTACACATACTTCAGAAATAAAAACTTTAAAATTAAAAAAAAAATGCATACATAATCACAAGGTAAATTATCCACAACTGTTTATTGACAGGTACAAATTATTTTCAGAAAATAAAATCAATAAAGAATCTTCCTTAATGTTCCAAACACCTACCACAAAAAAGAAAACCATTTTAAAACTTTCTTAAAATTAATTAAAAAAAAAAACAATATTAGCCTGGTTAAAAGTAGCAATTGTTAAAAGATGGCTGAAATATGCCAACATAGCATCGGTTATCAGGAATCCAGATATAGTTAATAGTCAAAGGCAAACTATGTGCATTTTAACGATAGGATGAATGTAAAGCTGATGTTCTCCCATGTAAACTATCACCCAATTCACAATAAAAACTTAAAAAAAAAAGACACTAAAGAGACATGACACTAAATGTAATGTAGTCTCTGGGACTGGATCCTGGAGTAGAAAACGTATTCTATGACAAACTGAATAAAGCAGCTCTGGTAGAGTAGTGGTTATGAATTGGGCTGTGAATCTCAGGGTCAGCAGTTCGAAACTACCAGCTGTTCCGCGGGAGAAAGATGAGGGTTCCTGTTCCCATAAAGATTTACAGCCTCGGAAACCCTGTACAGGGTCGCTATGAGTTGGAACCGACTCCATGGCACATAACAACAACAACATGGAGTCCTGGTGTGATGCTGTGGGTTTGTGTGCTGGACTGGAAAGTTGGTTTGAACTGTGGGCTTGGCAGTTCAAGCTCACTAGCCACTCCTCAAAAACCCTACACAGGGTCACTGTGCATCAGAACTGATTCGACGCCACTTAACAACAATGTGGTTACTAAGAACTCCCTGGCATGATATTGTAGGGTCAGCGCTGGTCTGCGAACTGCAAGGTCAATGGTTCAAGCATACTGGTTGCTCCTTGGAATCCCTATGCAGGGTTGCTGTGGATCAGAACTGACTCAATGGCACTTAACAACAACAACATGATTAACAATAATGAATCATTATTTGTTCATTATTCAGAACAAATATGCCATGTTAAAACACTAATAGATATTAATAGGGTTAACTGAATGTGAGCTATATAAGAACTTCTGTACTATTTTCTTGTTGAGTGCCACTGAGTCGGTTCCAACCCATGGCGACCCTGTGTGGGGTTTCCATGGAGCAGCTGGTGAGCTTGAATCGCTGACACTGTAGTTCAAACAGCTTTGCAGTCTGGTGCATTGACTCACAGTGCCACACCAGGGCTCTGTACTCTAAGTTTATATTAATTCTACAAATCTAAAACTGTTGCAAATATAAAAATGTTTAAAGGGTATAAGCAGTCATTTCCAAATATTGGAAGACTTCTTAGATGAAAGAAGTTAGCTTCTTTCTTCACTGCAGTTTCCTACCCTAATTCTACCCTAGCGTCTGGTCATTCAGATACTGACTCAAAGTGTGGAAGAGTAACAACAACAACAACAAAAGAATATGATATACATTTGGAAAGCCAAACCCACATGGTAGTGAAATGCCCAAGGAATTCAAGGAACGTTTTGATCACTGACTAGCAGTGATACTGTAATATAACTGAAGTACCACAATGGTGTTACAGTAGTGCCTAGGGAATGTGGGCTGGCCACCTGGTTTTGTAAATAAAGTTATATTGTTGTTGTTGTTAAGTGCCGTTGAGTCGGTTCCGACCCATAGCGACCCTGTACAGGGTTTCTGAGGGTGTAAATCTTTACGGGAGTAGAAAGCCTCATCTTTCTCCCGCGGAGCAGCTGGTAGTTTCAAACTGCTGACCTTAAGGTTCGCAGCCCGATTCGTAACCACTACGCTACCAGAGCTCTAGGAAAAAAAAAAGGTTTTTTTTTTTTTTATAACATACTAAGTTTAATTACAAGAGGATGCTTTTATAAGCATCTAATCAAGGAGTTCTGGTAGCATAGTGGTTACAAGTTGGACTGCTAACCTCAAGGTCAACAGTTCGAAACTACCAGCCGTCCCGCGGGAGAAAGATGGGGCTTTCTGCTCCCGTAAAGATTTACAGCTTCTGAAACCCTATACAGGGTTACTAAGAGTTGGAACCAACTCCATGGCACACCATCACCGCCAATCAATAATGTGACCTCACTGATTACTTTGGGTCATTATTTTCTCATAGTTGTGTCTTTGAATTCCATGTTCCAAATAATATTATGGACTCATCCTCAACAAAGATCAATACTATTAAATTGGTCTTAAGGAGCTCTGGTAGCATAGTGGTTACAAATTGGGCTGCTAACCTCAAGGTCAACAGTTCGAAACTACCAGCCGTCCCGTGGGAGAAAGATGAGACATTCTGCTCCCGTGAAGATTTACCGCCTCAGAAACCTTGTGCAGGGTCGCTGTGAGTTGGAACTAACTCCACAGTACTTAACAACATCAATAATTAAAGTGGTCTTTAAATGCATACGCTATAAATATACCTCTTGACACTAGGCAACATCACTTGACACTCAATTTCTTGTAGCAACAGGCTGTGTGACAACTTTTCAAAGTACTTTAAACAAAGCAATACATGAAGCCCTCTCACGTTTCACATCAACACTCATTAGCTACTTTTATCACAGTTCTAGTCTTCTAAAAACTTCACCTATTTCATAATCATTTCAATGGAAGACACTAAGATGTAAACTGACCTAAAGTTAAACTAAGTTTATGATTTAATATAGAATATCTACTAAATCCCTGAATCTTACATCTTTAAACGTGTAGCAAAAAAATACACTATATTTAACAAGTACTGAAGTCAGAATAGTTTGGGTTTCAGCTTAAGTATTTTAAATAGCAGGAAAACAAATCAGTGTTTCTTTACACACTGAAATATTAAAATAATACTGATGTGATAAATCAAATAAATGGAACTGGGCATTTCACATTTGTCAGACACAGTAAAAGCTAAATGAAATTAAAACACATACAAGCATTTCAAATATTCCATCCAATTATCAGACAGCATTATGATATCAAAGATTAAGATTATGGTACTTTAGAAAACATAGGTTAAATATGCTCCATGTCAAAACCATCTGAATAATTTAAGCAGTTAAGCGCACCTGGTAGTCCCACCCTTCCTCCCCCCCCAGCCCTCCCCCCAAGTGAAACAAAAACAAAAACTACCTCCTTACACTCACCCTTGCTCTCTAGAAACATGGGGTCACTGATTGAAGCCCAACAAATGTGTCTTGGAGACAGGGTTTCTCAAACGACAGGTTGTAACCCGAAAACCAATTCAGCCATCAATTTTTATTTCAGTCAGCTTTTTAAAAAATAAAATATCAGAATGCATCACATTTAATAAAGGCATAAACTATTTTGTGAAACTTTGAAATCATGTGTAGGGATGTACTAGATCATGATGAAAAATGCCCTTCTTACTATGACGAATAAAAAGGCAAAGGCCAAACATTGTGGTTAGTCTGAGTACTTTCATTACAGTCTCTGCTCAAGAAGTACCCTTGGAAACCAACTTAAGGGCCCCGTGAAAGGATAGGAGTCCTGGTGTAGCACTGTAGGATAAGCACTGCACTGCTAACCACAAGGTTGGAAACCCTGTATAGGGTCGCTACCAATCAGAACTGACTTGATGGCACCTAACACCACAGTATTGGGGCATGCCCTGCCTTGCTAAGCTCTCTGAAACCTAGCAACCTTCAGAGAGGAGCTCCTCCTCCTTCACAGACTGTAAACAGTCCAACTCTCGCAATTTAACTTTTCTAAAGCTACAATTTCTAGAATCAGTGTGTCTCAAGAAGAGGCAGTATTATTAAGTCTTCTCTTTTCACCAATTCTCACAATGTCATCATAGACTAGGGCTTAGAAGACTTGTGCTCATTCTCAACAGAGAAGCTCCACAAAGATCTTTATACTCCCCTCAAAGATCCCAGGACACAGTACTCTCCTCCTATCTTATTCCAACTCCCTCCTTGTTGTTGTTGTTGTTGCTAACTCCCTCCTTGGAATCTCCCAATTTGGGGCAAATCTATTTTCCCAAAAGCCCTTATTCAACTACCGCATCCTTTGGAAGAAGCTGGCCTAGCGTCTTATTAGCCTAGGAAGGTCCCCCTTCCCTCCTGGACCTACCCAGCCTCCCTGGAGACACTTCCCCACGGAGGATGCAGTGGTTCCCAGTTTCCAGTTCTCTGGCAGCCCAGCCCAGGACTGGCCTCCATCTCAGCCAGCGGGCATCATCCCCGCCCCCACGCACCAGCCTCCAGCCCCGGGACCAGCCTCCCTCTTCCATCCCAGGGACCTCCCGCTCTGCTCCCGTCCGAGAACAAGCCCAGGCCAGGCCCTGTCTTCCCACAAGTCCTAGGGCAGGTTCCCCATCCCTGCAGCTACCCTAGCTGGCACCCTTGCGCTCAGACCTTCCCCCTGAGCCTCTTCACACAGCACCTGAGCAGGAGCGGCCTCCCCGTCTCAGACCCGGAGGGGAGCGCCTCGGGCCTCGAGAAGCCGGCAGAGGCGCCCCCGGGCCAGGGCTCCACTCACCCCTCAGCCCGGGAGGCGGGGGAGCTGCTGCCGAGGCTCCTCCGGCTGTGTCTCTCCTCCCCCCTCCCGGCCTCCGCCGTCGCCGCCACTCAGCCTCGGGCCTGGTCCCGGCCAGCCCTGGACTGGTTCCGATTCACCACGTCCCCCAATCTGGCCGCAGAAGCCCAGTGTCCTACATTGACCCGGAAGCAGCTCTCATGGACCAACAACAACACGTGACCCTGCCGCACGTGTCACGTCCGCTGCGTGAATGGGCGGGGTCACTGGAGGAGCAGGTCATCGCCAACCTGGGGTTACCATGGCAACGGGATGTCTACTGTTCTGATCCTCACTAGAAACAAGCTGTGTCTCCTGCTGTCCTCTGGCAGGGTCATCTGAAGTGTCACCTATGTGCAAAGGAAGCGTACAGATTGACACCTCAGCGTGAAATAGGTGCATGTCACAGAGTTTGGGGTGACTGAGAGATGCTGCCCTACAGAAAGAAGCACTGGGCTGAACTTCTCCAGGCACACCTGGAATCTTGTCCTGACTCTCACTGATTTGTTGTGTCACCCTGATCAGAGACACTTTTTGTCTCCAGCTCCAGCATCCTCATCGGCAAAATGAATAAACTACATGAGGTGAACTGTTATTTATTTGATAATGGTAGTTTTGTATCAGGATATGGTAGCACTCTGCCCATTTTTATATCCCTTCACAGAGCTTGTGGCATCATAAGGTTTCTCTACTCGCACACCAATGTAATAATGGTTGGTGTTAATTGCTGCCGAGTTGACTTTGACTCACGGTGACCTTATTTTAAAACGGAAGGAAATGTATCCAGGTCCTGTGTCATCTTCACAATTCCTGATATGTCCATTATTGTGGCTATTGTGTTGTTGTTAAGTGCCGTGGTATCGGTTCCATCCCATAGAGACCCGTATGCATAACAGAATGTAGCAATGTCTGGTCCTGCGCAATCCTCACAATTGCTGCTCCGTTTGAGTTCATTGCTGCTGCCACTGTGTCAATCCATCTGTCTCTTTTCCCTCTGACCCTCCACTTTAACATTCATCATGTCCTTCTCCAGGGATTGGTCCTTCCTGATAATATGCCCAAAGTATGAGCTCTAAGGAGCATTCTAATTGTACTTCCAACATAGACTTGTTTGTTCTGGCAGTCCATGTTGTAGTTAAGTGCCATCGAATTGGTTCTGACTCATAGTGACCCTGTATAGGGTTTATGAGAAGCAGTTGGTGAGCTTGAACTACTGACCTTGCAATTCAAACCAACTTTACAGTCCAACACATTAACCCACAGCGCCACATCAGGACTCCTTGGTACACCAGGCAGTCTATGGTACCTTTAATACCCTTCTCCAGTACCATAACTCAAATGCATCAATTCTTCATTGGTCTTCCTTATTCATCACCCAACTTTCACATGCCTATGAGGCTGTTGAAAACACCATGGCTTGGGTCAAGCACCTTCCAATTAAAGAGTGCATCTTCCAGCACCATTGTTTTTAAATGCCATCGAGTCAGTTCCAACTCAGCAATCCTGTATAGAGTTTCCAAGGAATGACTAGTGGTTGGCTGTCCAGTGCTTATACAGCACCACACTAGGACCATGTGGAGCCCTGATCAGAGACACTTTTTGTGGGCTGTTATTTAATAATGATACTTTTGCATTAGGATATGATAGCACTATATAGGACAAGATTCTGTGGTGAACCTTAAGATTTTCATTGACTAATTTTCAGAAGCAGATCACCAGACCTTCTTCCTATTCCTTCTTAGTCTGGGTACTCCACTGAAACCTGTCCATCATAGGTGACCCTGCTGGTATTTAAATTATCCATTGTATAACTTCCAGTACCACAGTGACATGCAACCCACAATACAACAAACTGACAGACATTCTGGATGTAATAATGGTGGTTATGTGCTACCAAGTCAGTTCCGACTCATAGTGACCTGTATAGAGTTTCCAAAGCTATAAATCTTTATAGCTAATTGGAGTCCTGGTGTGGTGCTGTAGGTTAATGTGCTGGACTTCAAAGTCAGTCTGAACCACAAAATTGATGGTTCAAGCTCACCAGCCGCTCCTCAGAAACCCTATACAGGGTCGCTATGAGTGGGACTGACTCAACAGCACTTAACAACAAGAAATAGCTAATTAAATTTAAAATGCAGTTCTTCAGTGAACTGTGTGCATAAATATATGCCAGTGGCATCAAAATTACAAGCAAAGATAGGATTGCTGGAACTAGGACTCCACTCTCCAATCCACTTGAGTCATACACACAAGAGCCTTATACAATGCTGGTAATTGAAAGCTATTCTTGGTATCTATAGAAGGTAAACTATAAACAAGAACAGATTACTTTTAAAAAGTAGACAGGCTCCAATAGGAACAGATTGGATTTGAGCCATGTGGTGTGTGTTGGGGAGGGGTTGAAAAAGTTATGCAGTACATGCTCATCTACATATTGGTACCTAGAAAATCCTTTAGGAAAGATCTTCTCCACCCCTATGAGCACCCCACTTAGTATCATGGGGGAGGAACTCTCTTTTATCTAAAAGGGGACTTTTTCACCCTTCCCAAATTACCCATGTTCATCTCTGCGTCAGTGGGTGAGCACATTCTGGATCAGGTGTCGGTAGGTGTCTCTCTCTCAGCAGCTGGGTCATCATCTCAGTAAGACGTAGTCTCTGTCTTTGTCCCTCTCTCAGACATTTCTTGACTGGGTCTGGCCTCTTATGTTTGTTGGTCCAGCTCTCAGCCAACAATTTTAAAACAACAATGGGCCAATGCTAGGGTTAGATTGGCATGCAACAGCTCTGGAGACAAAATAATTTTACAGGCAACCCTGAACGATGTGTGCCTGACTGAAGGTACCCTTACTCCATTCTGTGAGTTAACTCCCCCCAGTGCCACTCTTAGTCAGTGCCACTGTCGGGAAGCACATGGCTGCTGCCTTTTTTCTGCCACCCAGCTCTGTCCTATTGCCACTGTTTCTCTTGGTCTTCAGTATTACCAGTTCAGTGTTTCAGTCCTTGACCTATATTGCAGTTCTTCAAGAAGACCAGGAAATTCAAGGGGTTGGACAACTGTGTCCAAGGAACAGGCTCTTCTCCTGGCTCCTGGTTTTCTTCCATCAAGAAAATGCATGTGAGCCTCCACAGACATTTTTATAAGTCCCCCACCCATAAGGAGACATGGTAGTGTAGTGGATTATGAGCTGGATTGCTAACAGCAAGGTCAGCAGTTCGAATCTACCAGTTGCTCAAAGGGAGAAAGATGAGGTTTTCTGCTTCCATAAAGATTTACAACCTCAGAAACCCTATACAGGGTTGCTATGAATTGGAACCAGCACCAACCAGGTTGGCCCCAAGCCAATCTTGGTAAAGGTCAACTACTGGTGGTTGGAGGAAGACAGCCAATTATGTAAAGGTGGGTCATAAATTACCAATACTTTCAAACTGCTTATATTATAGCAAACCAATCAATTCCTTTGCAGATTGTTTGTGGGCCAATCAACCATTTTGGGAGCAATACAAACCAAGGTCAGAAAGTCCACATAAAAGAAACCCTAATGCACCACACTCAGTCACTTGGCACTAACCACATTTCAAATGCATAATAGTCATATGTGACTAGTGGCTATCATATTGAACAGCACAAAGAGAGAAAAGTTTCATTGTCACAAGAGTATTTTCATCCCAGAAGGCTCTACTGAGCAGTATTTTCCGTATTCTCAATTCTTCAGTTATGATATGAGAGGGCTTCAAAAGGCTCATGGAAAATATTCATTATTTGCTTTTTTTTTTTTTCCTTCATTACCTTTTACTTTCATATTTTCACCAACTTTTTGATGCCCTCTCATGTTCTAGGGGATTTTCTTCTACTATGCCTTTACTATAAACATTTGTTTTTCACCTCCTTGAAACTGACAATTATACAGAATCTTTATTTTGTTTTTATCCTTGACAAATATACAAGCCTTAGTGAAGTCAGGAATAAGGTCTATCTTGTTCACAATTTATTTCCCATTTCTACAGGACTGGCATATAGAAAGAGAGAGGGGAAGGTGAACTAAAGTGAGAGGAAGTAAAAAAAAGACAAATTTCTGGTCATTTTATCAGAAACTGTTGGTCATTTGACTGCTCTAGCCTATAAACAGCAATTTTATGGATTAAATCATATGGGTCAAACTAATAAGAAGGAAGAACTTTGAAAGAATTGGCCTTGCTTCACTCAATTCTAATGAGTTTCCTGGCACTAAAATGATGTATAAATAATTCCTGGATCAATTGGACTGGCTGAACAGTTCTGCTCTAAGATTCTAAGTCTATGTTCTTCCAAATGAGTATTTAATTTATGGTTGAGTACACCATAGGACATTCATAGCTACAGTCTGAGACTTTCTTATGTGCCTGGCACTGTTCAAGATATTTTACATAAATCAAATCATTTAATCCTTACAATGATTTCCTGAAGTAGGTTTGGTAAAATCAGATATATCGAGTAAGACTCAGATTAAGTAATACACACAACAATATAAAGCTGGTAAGTAGCAAAAGCAGATTTTATATTTAGATCTGTCTCTGGTAGCGTACTGGTTATGAATCGGGCTGCTAACCTCAAGGTCCACAGTTCAAAACTACTAGGTGTTCTATGAAAGAAAAATGAGGCTTTCTGCTCCCATAAAGATATGCAGCCTTGGAAACCCTGTGTAGGGTCCCTATGAGTTGGAACCGACTCCATGGTACTTAACAACAACATCAGACTCTAAATTCATAATAACGCTGTTGTGATACCTATAGTTCTATAAAGGAGTTTCACTAAGACATTTGCATGCACTTTTAATTCAACAGATGTTTATTTTATAATGGATACTAATGCCCGGTACTTAGTTAAGTAGTTTGGGGAAAACAAAGATGAGTAAATCATCATATGTACAGTGTAATTGGAAAGATAAATCATATGCATAAATAACTGTGATACAGAGAAAATAAAGGAATGCTAATTTTTAAAAGCGGATCAAAGAAGTCACTCTCTTCTTAGTGAAGGTTTCCCCCAAGTAGGCAAAAATATAAGGACAGAATTATATGAGAATTCAATGTGGACAACATCAATACACATATGGAAGCATAATGATCCAAAAAGTCATCAGTTCATTTGAAAGAATAAAGATGGACTTAAAAATTAAGCGTCTGCTTGAACTGCAAGGTCAGTAGTTCAAACCTACCAGCCACTCCACCAAAACCCTATACAGGGTTGCTATGAGTTGGAGCTGACTTGACAGCACTTAACAACAATAACAAGAATACTAGCCCTGGTTTTACAACTAACCAGTTGTTAAATCAACTGGTTAATTAACAATCACATGGTTAACTAAGCAGTGCCATAAATCACTTATCTCTTGACCTACCAAATACGATGGGGAACCACCTGAAATGGTAAGTATTATGTGTATGTATACACAAGCATTTTTCAAGGGGAAATAGCTGAGCTTCCATGAAATTCACAAAAAGCTCACGACTCAAACATTAATAAGAACATTTAGGCTACCTCAGCCCTTTAAAATCTGCAGTTCTGCAATTCTGTATTTTATTTTTGTAAATAGCATTGACATATTTGTCAGGAAACAAACTGTCATGCCAAGCTTAATGACAGAGGAAAAGACATAAATATGTAATTTGAACTGGAGAGTCACAAGTATAACTTATTTAGAAAGTATCAGGATTTTTTTCCTCCGCAGAAAGTGTTTGTTTAACTCACTATTATGAATTAAGTGAAGGTTTACAGAGCAGATCATCAGTTTTACGTTCAACAAATCATACGCTTTGCTTCATTACAGTGATTGCAATCTGCTCCAGGTACCAACACTTAACAGTATTTACCTCTCTTATTTACCTCTCTTTAACTCTTGCATTCCTCCCTTCATCTCTCACTAGCTTCATCTTTCCTCTGCCAATCTCTTTCTTTTTATATATTGCCTGTCCCATCATCCAGTTTAACTGTGTCTATCCACTAGCCTAGAGTCTTGATGTGGCCCTGGGGGTTAATGTACTGACTGTAAGGTCGGTTTGAACTGCAAAGTCAACAGTTCAAGCTTACCAGCCACTCCTAGGAAACTCTATGCAGGGTTGATATGAGTCAGAACCGACTCCAGGGCACTTAACAACAACAACCCGCTAGACCAAGAATAATTTCCACTACCCCCATTCCTGTAATCATCATAGAATGTTTCTTTTGGCAAGAAAATCTTTTCTTAACTTTTTGCAACAGTGTTGTCCTTGTTGCTAGGTGCCATTGAGTCAGTTCCAACTCATAGTGACCCTGTGCACAACAGAACGAAACACTGCCCAGTCCTGCACCATCCTCACAATCGTTGCTACATGTGAACTCATTGCTGTTCTCACTCTGCCAATCCATCTTGTTCGGGGTCTTCATTTTCTCAGACCCTCCATTTTAACAACATGATATTCTTCTCCAGGGACTGGCCCCTCCTGATAATATGTCAGAAGTATGAGACACGAAGTCTGGCCATCCTGGCATCCAAGGAGCATTGTGGCTGTACTTCTAACACAGAGTGGTTTGTTCTTTTGACAGTCCAGGGTACTTTTAATATTCTCCTTCAACACTTGTGATTCAAATACATCAATTCTTTTACAGGCCTCCTTATTGACAGTCCAACTTTCACATGCATGTGAGGTTATTGAAAATGCCATGGCCTTGGTCAGACGCACCCTAGTCCTCAAACTGACATCTATACTCTTGAAAACTTTAAAGAGGTCTTGTGCAGCACATTTGCCTAATGCAATACGTCCTTTGATTTCTTGACTGCTGCTTATGAGTATTGATGGTTAATCTGAGCAAAATGAAGTCTTTGACAACTTCAATCTTTTCTCCATTTATATGGATAGTGTTTATTGGTCCAGTGGTGAGGATTTTTGTTTCTTTACATTGAGATGCAAACTCATGCCAAAGGCTGTAGTCTTGGTTCTTTATCAGTAAGTATTTTAAGTCTTCTTTGCTTTCTGCAGGCAAGGTTGTATCATCTACATATCGCAGGTTATTAATGAGTCTTCCTCCAATCCAGATGTCATGTTTTTCTTCATATAATCCAGCTTCTCGGATTATTTGCTCAGCATACAGATTGAATACTTATGGTGAAAGAATAAAACCCTGGCACACATCTTTCCTAATTTTAAACATTCGGTGTTCCCTTGTTCAGTTCAAACAACTTCTCTTGGTCTATGTACAGATTCCTCAATGAGCACTATTAGGTGTTCTGGAATACACATTCTTCTCAATGGTGTCCATAGCTTGTCATGATCCACACAATTGATAGCTTTTATGTATTCAATAAAGCCCAGGTAAATATCTTTTTATATTCTCTGCTATCAGCCAAGAGCCATCTGATGTCAGCAGTGGTATTCTTTGTTGCACACCTTCTTCTGAATCCAGCTTGGACCTCTAGAATTCTCTGTCAATGCACGGTTGCAGTCATTTGTTTGTTTTTAAATGAGCTTGAGCAAAATTTTACTTGCATGCAATATTAATGATATTGTCCAAAGATTTTCACATTCTGTTGTGACACCTCTCTTTGGAATGGCCACAAATATGGATCTCTTCCAGTCAGGTGGCTAGGTTGTTGTCTTCCAAAATGCCTAATGCCAGTCAATGTCAGCTCACTACTGCCTAGGATATCCATGTTTATGTGTTCCATTTCATTTTTGGCAATTTCCAATTTTCTGAGATTCATACTTCGTACATTCAGTGTTCTGATTATTAATGGATGTGTATAGCTGTTTCTACTCATTTTGAATTGTGCCCATCAGCAAATGAAGGTCCCTGTCGAGAACCGGCCTCGACTGGGGGGTTCGGGTTCACGAAGTAGGGAGATCTGGTGGCGACAGAGATAGAGAAAGAATACACACAAAGACACAACAAGAGAGACAAAAAGACACCCCGAAACTAGAGTGGATGCGAAACTGGCAGGCAGACCCTGGACTACAGGCATCGTGGCCCCTGTAGGCAGTAAATGCACAACCCTGCAGGCAGTAACACACAGCCAGCCCTGCAGGCAGTAACGCATGCGGGCTTCAGTCTGCGCCTCCTTTTTATTGCAGGGAAGAGCTTTACACAAAGGAAGGCGGGGTTTATTAAGACAGGGTACAGAAGTGAAATGTGATTAATCATTCAAAACAGGACTTAATGATTTACAGGAACAAATTCTAAAACATACATCACAAATTGTCTTGATAATCTAACATCCTTAATTTTCTAGAAATTCAAGCAAATTGTTATATAGTACTTTTTAGGTTCGAATCCCAAGGCAGAAACTCGAGGTTTCTCAAGGCTAATTAACATACCTATAGTACCTAATCTTCAGTGAGAAAAGGATTCAAAAGGTCTGAAAGGAATCCAGCTGTTTCAGCTACCTGGCCGAGGCTTGCAGGAGGAAGGAGGACGCCTACGTTAATGGTCTGCACCTGGGGACAATCTGAGAAGGCTGACAACCATTATTCTTTGAACAAAACCCCGGAAGCCACCAATCTACTTTGGGTGAATTCCTTAGGGGAATTTTTTCTCCAGCATCTCCCAGCTACAATTACTGGAGTTCGAAGCATAGAATGAATTAATAGGACTAAAGGAAATTACACAGAGCTAGCCCAACAGTGAGTTCATAAAAGCCAATGAACCCGGGACGTCCAGAGGTTAACTTCCTTGGGCCCTCAGGGTCCCTGGCTAGCAAGCCTGAGAGCAGCCATCGTGTTGGATTTTCGTCCATGACACAGGGCCTCAACACCTCAGTGATTGCAGTATCCTACAGGTCCCAAAGGCTTTACTCCAGTCGCATCATCATGTTAACTCTACTTTCAAGAGGCAGCTCTTCCCAAATCATATTTTAGTACCTTCTAACCTGAAGGGCTCATCTTCCAGCACTATACCTGAGAATATTCTGGTGTTCTTCATCATATTTTAATATTCAGTATTCTGGTGCTGACAGTGTTTCACTGCTATTCTTAAGGTTTTCATTTACTAAGTATTCAGAAATAGTCTGTCTCTCCTTCTTCTTAGTCTGTCTTTGGCTGGAAGCTCACCTGAAACCTGTTCACTGTGGGAGACCCTGCTGACGTTTAAAATACCCGGGGCAGAGCTTCCAGAATCATAGCAACATGCAAACCACCACAGTACAACAAACTGACAGATGAGTAGTGTTTTTAACGACAGCAGTCTCATAAAATATTTATCTTTGTGTGATTGACTAATTTCACTCCACATAATATACTTCAGTTTCACCCATGTTGTGAGGTATTTTTCAGATGCATCATTACTCTTCAGCATTGCCGAGTATTCCTTTGTGTGTATGTGCCAAAGTTTGTTTAACCATTCTTCTGTTGATGGGCCTGCACGCTGTCTGCATCTTTTTGCTATTTTGAATAGTGCTGAAATGAACATGGGTGGGCATATATTGACTTGTTTCTTAACTTTTCTTTCTTGAGCATCTATACCAAGAAACTGTGTAGAGCAATTGCTGGGTCATACAGTATTTCTATTTCCAACATTTTGAGAAAATGCCACACCATCTCCCACAGTGGTTAGACCACTTTACCATCCCACCAGCAGTGTAGGAGGGCCCCAGTCTCTCTAGATCCTCACCAGTATTTGTTGTTTTCTGTTTTCTTGAACTTTGATATTAATCCAGGAGTAAGATGATATTTCATTGTTTTGATTTGTATCTCTCTAATGGCTGTTCTGTGGGTTAATGCACCAGATTGCAAAACCACTTGAACTGCAAGGCTGGTGATTCAAGCTCACCATTCGCTCCTCAGAAACTCTATTCAGGGTCACTATGGGTTGGAACCGACTCGACGGCACTTAACAACAATGGTTGCAAGATAAGCAATGGACTGCTAACCACAAGGCTGGCAGTTCAAACCCACCAGCCTCTCTTTGGAAACCCTATGCAGGGTCACTATGAGTCAGAACCGACTTGACAACACTTAACAACAATAGCTAATGATAGCATTTCTTCATATATTTGAGAATCCATGAATTTTGTTAAAAATTACCATCTGAACACTGCTTTTTCTGTGTCCCAAAGGTTTTGGTATGTTATGATTTTGCTCTCATTTGATTCAGTAATTTTTTAATTTCATATTTTATTACTCAGTAGTTTTTAACAGGATGTTCTTCAGTTTCCATGTATTGATTTCTAATTCTATAGCATTGTGATCTGAGAAGATGTGTGGTAATATTTTGTTGTTTTAAATTTTACTGAGGCTTGCTTTGTTGCCTAACATGTGGTCTGTTCTGGAGAATGTTCATGTGAACTAGAAAAGAATGTATATTGTGTTGCTGTTGGTATATATTTATGAGATCAAGTTGGTTGCTTTTGTTGTTTAGTTCTTCTATGTCTTTGTTGAGTTGCTTTCTAGTTGTTCTGTCCTTCGTCAAAAGTGGTGTATTCTTTATATCAGCACTATTTAATATAACTATAAATGCAAGTTACATGTGTAAGTTGAAATTTTCTAGTGGCCACATTAAAAATGTCCACCACTTGTTTGTCAGTTTGTTGTATTTTGGTGGCTTGTGAGTAGCTGTGATTCTGGAAGCTATGCCACAGGTATTGTAAACACCAGCAGGGTGACCCACAGTGGACAGGTTTCAGATAAGCTTCCAGACAAAGACAGACTAGGAAGAAGGAGTAACAAACTAGTTCCGAACATTTAGTCACTGAAAACCTTCTGAATAGCAGAGAAACACTGTCAGATATAGTGCCAGAAAATGAGCCATTCAGATTGGAAGGCACACAAAAGGCAACATAGATTTGTTTGTTCTTCTGGCAGTCCATGGTACTTTTAATATCCTCCTGTAACACCATAACTCAAATATATCAATCTGTTGAAGGTAACCAGGGGTATATTACTAGCTAGGGAAAGAAAGGGCAGATAACTAACTAAAGGGTAGATACTTGAATGAATGGAAAGGCAATATACAAGATGGGGGTCACATAAAATTATCAAGGCAAAGGAAAACATCAGGAGGTGCACAAGTGATAAAGGCATAAAAAGGTAAATACTGTTAAATACACACTCCTTCCCTAGCAGTAATAATAACAATCTATGAGTAGTAACACAGACACATAAGCTGAACAGAAATGAGGCAGGGATTGTGACTAGATCCATGAATATACAGGTTTAAGAGAGGATATTTCTCTATATATTTACATAATAAAACATGTGCTGTAAATATATCTATGCATATGCAGAAAGTACCACTTTACCTTGTGATTTATAGTTGTTGAACATGTTTCATATTCATTTTTTAAGCCTGTATTCATTTCAACATAACTGTATAATAACCACTTTTATTACTTTTTGTTTGTTTCATTATCTCCATCTATCTGGGATCATTTTCGTTCCTTGTGACAAACGCCCTCAAATTTTAGTTTTAGTAGGGGACTGCTGGTTATAAAATATCACACCTTTTCGTTTTAAAGGAGTCCTGGTGTGGCACTGTAAGATAAACACTGGACTGCTAACTTCAGGTTGGCAGGTTCAAATCCACCAGTTGCTCTTTGGAAACCTGTGCAGGGTCACTATGACTTGGAACTGACTCAAAGGCACTTAACAACAACATAGTTTTAAAGAAAAGCCTTTATTTAATTTCTTTATTACAAAGGTTTCCCTGCCCCATAAACTTTGTTGTTGTTGTTGTTAAGGTTTTATTGTGAAATGAGTGATAGTTTATATGGGAGAATATTGATTTTGCACTCATCCTATTGTATTTTGATTCATTGCAATGATTACAGTTCCCTCCATGCATCATCATTTAATAGTTGCTTCTATTCCCTCTGGTTTTTTGCTGCTGCGGTTGTTGTTGTTTTGACGTACACAAAAACATTCAGGAATATAATCATTTAAACAACAAAGAGCACATTCTACAAGTGAGCCTCCCAGCTGCCAGCACACAGCCTTTCACTTTCCATGAGTCTAGAGTCCTCAGCTGCTGTTTCTTTCCACACCATCACCTCTACCTCCATTTCTGGTGTCGTTGCTTCTCTGGTTAGGGTCCCAAGTTCCACTCATGCTCTTCTCTCAAGATGATCCTAGGGTCCTCTGTTCCTGGACTGTAAGATTATCTACTCCCCACTTTATGTTACAAAACTTCTACCTCTGCAGTTGTGACAATCCCAATTAGTCATGATGACAATTACTCACTATTGAATCAAAAGAATCCTATCCCCATCACCTTTTAGCAGACCCATATAGACAAAATGAAAACTATTCAGTGGGTATTCTACCTTCCCCAGCACACTCTGAAACTAAACTCCCTCTTGAAAATGTGTAAGCCAGCCACTTCAATGTCTAAGTTGCCCATCCCTATCAACCCTGTATACCATGGGGATAGGCTTGGTCCTTGATGTGAAGACTCCTTCCCTCTTCGTTGATATTTTGAGCTACTATATCCATAAATATAGGTCAAGTTCATCAAATTATAGCAACTTACACTTGCTTCCTTTATCAAATTTCTTTATCTCCTTTAGTCGAGCTCTGATCATTAAGCCATTGAAGCTGGGTCAAAGGGGTACTATCTGCAAGTTTGGGCATCCTTTTGTGTCTCCCCTATTTCATAGCAGCTAGACACTTTACTTTCAGCTCTAACCTCTGTGACTAGGTCAATGTCTATGGGATCAGGAGGTGCCAAGTCTCCCAAAACTTTGTACCAACCAGCCCTTCCTCTTGTCTTTCTAGGTCGACAAGAGTCTATGGAACATGGTTGAGCTCAAACCATATCATCATTACTGCCTTTCCCCTCACATATAGACCATGCAGTTGTCAGTGAGCTTACATGCCTGCTTGTGTGTTCCCTTTGAGTTTCAATTTTGGAGGAGGGTTTGTCCCAGCAAGCTTACACACCTGCCTGTGTGTTCCCTTTGAGTTTCATTTTTGGAGGGGGGCTTGTCCTGAATAGATTTAATGGCTTGCCTTGATGTCTCCCCAGAGAACAGCTTGCTTGTTCTTGTAATAGCCAAACAGACTTCCATTTTGTTTTTGATTTTTCCTGCTGGTCTTTCTTTCAAAAAGTACCTTTGAGGGCGGGAGCAGAGCTTGATGGTGGATCAGGTAGAAGTACAGTGAAGACATCCATCAGCAATAATATAGAATACTGAATGAAGCAGGTTCAGGGGATGGTCCCAGAACTCTGAACTCTATGTAAGGAATATTAAGAAAGTTTGAAGGCTTAAAGCCAGTAGAATTTGTAGTGGAAGCAAGAAATCTAGAGCTTTCTGATCAGCCAGCCTTTGCAGCTCCCAGAGTAGCCATCTTGGTCAAGACGGAGCACAAGAATGATTAGAGCCATGGCTGACACCTGACACATCATTGGATATGAAGACTATAGTACCTAGTCTCTTGTTTGCTATTGCTGTTTTGTTTTTTAGTCCCTTCTTTACCTTTAGGGGGCTTTCTCTCCCTACATTACCCAAGAAGAGATAGCAATTGTGGTCATATAGTCAAGCTACAATCACACCCTATAAAATCCCACCATCCAGGCAAGAACCAATACCAACTGCCATACACCAGATAGGCAGCCAACACCTGCAATATTTACACTGAGTTGAGTAATAAGAAGAGTGAAAAGGGAAGCCCATATCCTGATCACATTTACCTGGAGGCAATCAGAAAGCATAAAACATCAACCTATATTCATCTAATTATTAAAGTCACAGCTAAATACTGAAGATGCCCAAGAAAAAGATGACCATATCAGCACATTTCCAGAAACAAGATAAAGTGACTGAGACACATGAGCAGGAAATAGACTTAGACATGCCATTGGAAGGAGGGAAGGCTTTGGAAATGCCTGAGAAGGAATTCAGAAATATGGTATAGCAATGTATCCAAATACTTCACAGAGGGTTTGAGAAAAATAAGGAAGAAGTCAGGAAAGTGTTACAGGAACAATCATATAAGATAGATACAGCATTGGGAACAATTCAAAACCTATATATAAAAAAAGGTCCAAATGATTAATAAAAGAATATCAGAAATGGAAAATACACTGAAAGGGCAAAGGAGTTGAACTGAAGAGATGGAAGCCAGAACTAGTGAGCTGAAAGACAAATCTCTCAATACTGCTAAGATAGAAAAACAAACAGAAAAGATAAAAAAATCTGAAGAGAGTCTAAGATTCATGTTAGACAATATGAAGAGGAATAACTTAAGAATTATTGGCATTTCAGAACAGGAAGAAACACACAAGTCCACCAAAGAGACAGTTGAAGAGCTGCTGGAAGAAAATTTCCTTAACATCCTGAAAAGCGAAAAGATACGCATTCAAGAAGCTCAGTGAACACTGGGAAGGATAGACCCCAAAATAAAATCACCAAGACACATAATAAACAAGCTCTCCAAAATCAAAGACAAAGAGAGAATCCTGAAAGCAGCTAGGGAAAAGAGAAGTGTTACATACAAAGGCAAGTAAATCAGATTAAGCTCAGATCTCTCAGCAGAAACCATGCAAGCAAGAAGGCAATGGGGAGACTTATATAAAATCCTGAAAGAAAAAACAAAAAACCTCCCAACTAAGAATCCTCTACCCAGCAAATCTGCCAATCAAATACAATGGTGTAATCAAAACATTCCAGGATAAACAGAAGCTAAGGGATTTTGTCAAAGCCAACCCTGCACTGTTATGCACTGCATAACAGCCTAAAGGGAGTTCTGTGGACTGAGAACCAACATGAATAGACAACAACCAGAGATTGACATATGTGGCAGCACCACCCAGAACTCAATTGACAAATGGAAAAGTTGAGAACAGAACAAAACTGTAAGAATGAATTCAGAGGATCTGGGAAGTCAGTCTATGATCAAAACAATTACAATATGAAAGAAGGTAAACAGATAGGAACAGAGATCCAGGTTGTGAAAAGGTCAGATTACAAGATAAAATAGACTGTTTTAAATGGAGGGTAAAAAGTTAATAGAATATAAGGTAACCTCAAAGGAAATTAATACTTCACAACATACCAAGGAAATGAAAATCAAAGAAGAACATGGAAAATTTAAAACTATGAAGAAACTGACAAGAAAGAACACAAAAAACATGAACTCAGTACAGGAAGACATGCAGAAGAACACATAATGACAGGATAGTGGTGCTGTGGGTTAATATGCCAGACTGCAAAACCATTTGAACTACAAGGTCGGCAGTTCAAACTCACCAGCTGCTCCTCAGAAACCCTATACAGGGTTGCTATGGGTAGGAATTGACTTGATGGCACTTAACAACAACAACATCGATAATTACACTGAATGTAAATGGATTAAATGCACCAGTTAAGAGACGGAGAGTGGCAGAATGGATAACAAAACAAGAACCTTCAATATGCTGTCTTCAAGAAACACACCTTACACACAAAGACAAAAACAGACTAAAAGTCAAAGGATGGAAAAAAAAATATACCAAGCTAATTACAATAAAAAAACAAGCAGGAGTAGCAATACTAATCTCTGATACAGTAAAATTTAAGGCAAAAATCAGCATGACAGATAAATATGGACATTATCTCATGATGAAAGG
>NW_006408526.1:34804659-34805422 GCF_000296735.1 Chrysochloris asiatica | reverse complement strand
CACAAAACAAATCTCCATAAATTTACAAATATCAAAATGCTACAAAGCATCTTATCAGACCACAATGCTATCAAATTAGAAATCAACAATAGGAAGACCAAGGAAATAAAGTCAAATATATGGAAACTGAATAACACCTAACTGAAAAGCTACTGGATAATAGAAGAAATAAAACGTGAATTCACAAAGTTCCTAGAAACAAATGAGAATGAAAGCACAAGATACCAAAATCTTTGGGAAACAGCAAAAGCAGTGCTGAGAGGACAATTTTTTGCAATAAATGCACACATCGAAAAAGAAGAAAGAACCAAAATCAACACATTAACACAACATCTCCAACAACTAGAAACAGACCAGCAAAGTAAACCTACAGTCAACAGAAGAACGGAAATAATAAAGTTTAGAACAGAAATAAGATAGAAAACAGAAAAACCATAGAAAAAATCAACAGGACAAAAAACTGGTTCTTTGAAAGAGTTAATAAAATCAGCAAACCATTGGCAAACCTAACAAAAGAAAAGTGGGAGAAGACACAAATAGCATGCATAAGATGCCACATGAGTGATGTCACAACAGAACCAAAGGAAATCAAAAGAATAACAACAGATTACTGTGAAGAGTTGTACTCCAACAAATTTGAAACTCTAGAGGAGATGGATACATTTTTAGAAAAGCACGACCTACTTAAACTTACACAGAGTGAAGTAGAAAACTTGAACAGACCCATAACAAAAGAAGAAATTGACCAGGTCATCAAAAAAAA
>NW_006408526.1:34796091-34803622 GCF_000296735.1 Chrysochloris asiatica | reverse complement strand
ATTCAATATTGTTTTGGAAATCTTAGCCAGCACTATAAGGCAAGATAGGGAAATTAAAGGCATCCAAACTGGCAAAGAGGAAGCAAAACTCTATCTACTTGCAGATGATATGATCCTATACATAGAAAACCCCAAAGACTCAGCAAAACAACTACTGGAACTCAATGGAAGATTCAGCGAAGTGGAAGGGTACAAGATCAACATAAAAAATCAGTTGGATTCTTCTGTACTAATAATGACAATGTTGAAAAGGACATTAGGAAAGCAATACCATTTACAAAGACCACCTAAAGGATGAAATATTTAGGAATAAATGTAACCAGAGAAACAAAGGACCTATACAAAGAAAACTACAAGAAACCAAAAGAGACTTACAAAAATAGAAGAATATACCACGCTCCTAGATAGGAAGACTTAACATTGTGAAATGTCTATACTGCCCAAAGCAATCTACACATGTAACGCAATCCCAATCCAGATTCCAATGACATTCTTTAGAGAGATGGGAAAAGCAATTATAAATGTTATATGGAAAGAGACCCAGGATAAGCAAAGCACTGCTTAAGAAGAAGAACAAAGTTAGAGGCCTCTCACTCCTTGACTTCAAAATGTACTACATGGATAGAGTGGTCAAAACAGCCTGGTACTGGAACAATGAAAGATACATAGATCAATGGAACAGAATTGAGAATCCAGAAATTAGCCTATCCACATACAGCCAACTGATCTTTGACAAAGGGCCAAAATACATTGAGTGGGGAAATCATAGTCTCTTCAACAGATGGTGCTGGCAGAACTAGAAATCGATATGCAAAAGATTGAAACAAGACTTTTATCTCATGCCATATACAAAAAACAACTCAGCAAGGATTAAAATCCTAAATGTGAATCCTAGAATTATAAAGGTCATCAATGAAAAAATAGGGACAAATTTAAGGGCTCTAATCCAAGGCACACACAGACTACCAAACGTTGCAAAAATGACACAAACAAAAACAAGACAAAATATATTATTGGGACATTCTAAAAATTAGAAATGTATGTGCATCAAAAGATTTCAACAAAAGAGTGAAAAGGGAGCCCACAAGGGACTTATTTCTAAAATCTATAGGAAACTACAACACCTCTACAAGAAAGAGACAAGTAACCCAATTAAAAAATGGGCACAGGCCATGAACAGACACTTCACCAAGGGAGAGATTCTGGCAGCCAACAAACATATGAAGAAATGTTCACGATCATCAGCCAATAGAGATGCAAATCAAAACAATAAGATATCATCTCACACCAGCAATAACAGTAAAGTTAAAAAATGCAGAGGATAATAAATGCTGGCGAGGATGTGGAGAGACTGGGACCCTCCTACATTGCAAAATGGTCCAACACTCTAGAAAACAGTGTGGTGTTTCCTCAAAAAGTTGGAAATGGAAATACCGTATGATCCAGCAATTCCTCTACTTGGTCTATATCCACAATAAATATGAGCTATAACACGACTGCATAAATATGCACACCAATGTTCATGACAGCACTATTCACAATAGCAAAAAGATGGAGACAGTTTAATTGCCCATCAATGGAAGAATGGATAAACAAACTTTGATACATACACACAGTAGAATATTAAGCTACCTTGAAGAATAAAAAGGAAGCTGCAAGCCACCACATAACATGGATGAACCTTGAGGACATTATGCTGAGTGAAATTAGTCACAAAAGGACAAATACGGCATAAGACCATTATTGTAAAAGCTTAAGAAAAGATACCCATACTAAAAGCGGAAAAAAATAATTCTTTGTTGGTTACCAGTGGGGATGGAGTGGGGGGTCAGAGGGGGGGGGAGGTGGAGGGAGAGACAGTAGACACAGTGTAGGGGGCAGACACATCATAGTTTGTGTGTCAGGGAGGGCAATAAATATACAGGAAGGGGGGTAGAGGAACAGGTAAATAGAGGAACACTGAGACAAGTTTGCATGGGCTAAATGGAACAGAGGTAAATAGTGATGCATGCTCAACCTTGTAACAACAGAACTCTGTGATACAGGGATCAAGGCATAGTCTGAAAAGGGGAAATAATACTCAGATGCTGGACTGTCTTATGAATATTGGTTTCCCTTGCTTACTATTGTAATAATAGACACTTGAGTGAGATAGAAAGGAATGTCAGGAAACATGATTACAGAAAGCTTGTAAATGCACCTTCAGCTTATAACTGATTGGAATACCTAAAAGGAGTTCTACAACTTACCCAGTGAAATAGGCCTCTTGCGGAACCTTTGCAGTGTATAGGACTTTAGGTGGAATCCTGAGCTCCACCCAGAACCTTCTGAGGAGCACCATTCCCACTAGAAAGGACAAGCAGAGCAGCCAGGAACAGTTAGAGTGACAGAAGATACATCTTCAAAGAAAGATCAGCAGGAAAAAAAAAAAAAAAAGGCATATGATTGGCTAGTACAAGAATAAGCAAGTTGCTCACCGGGAAGCCATCAAGGCAAGCAATCAAGTCCCTTCAGGACAAACCCCCCTTTAAGACTGAAACTCAAAGGGAACACTTGAGCAGGCATGTAAGCTTGCTGATGACCACATTGGTCTACTGGTGAGTGGAAGAGGGGGAAAGGCAGCAATGAAGAAATAGACAGAGTTCAACCATATTCCATAGACTCCTGTTGACCTGGAGATGAGAGAGAGAAGAGGAAGGGCTGGTTGGTCCAAAGTGTGGTAAGACTTGGAGACACCTGAGCCCATAGACAAGGACATAGCCATGGAGGGCTAGAGTTGAGAGTGAAGCATCCAGCTGGTATGAAGTGAGGGGAGATGCACAAGAATACCCATTTGACCTTGCCTCAATAGCTTCATAATCAGAACTTGACTAGAGGAAGATTGCAAAAAAAAATTTTTTTTAAATAAAGGAAACAAGAGTAAATTGCTACAATTTGATGAACTTGACCTATATCAATAGATGTAGTAGTTCAAAATACCAACAGAGAGGGAAGGAGTCTTCATATCAAGTATCAGTACTATCCTCTCTGTATACAGGGTTGATAGGGACGGGCAACTTAGACATTCACTACCTAAAATGAGGGGACGATAAAGGCACAAAGTGACTGGCTTACAAGGTTTCAAGAGGGAATTTAATTTAAGAGTGTGTGGGGTGGGGGAGATAGAGTCCACACTAAATCGTTTTCATCTCGGGTCTGGTGATAAGAGATGAGGATAAGATTCTTATGATTCAATTGTGAGTAATTGTTGTCATGACTAATTGCGATTGTCACAATTGTAAAGGTAGAAGTTTTGTAACAAAAATGGGGAAGTAGTTAATCTTACAGTACAGAAACAGAGAGCCCTAAGACCATCAAGGGAGAAGAGCACAAGCGGAAGGCAGGACCCTGTCTGGAGAAGCAGCGACACCAGAGATGGAGGCAGAGATGGGGACATGGAGAGAGGGAGCACCTGAGGACTCTCGATTCATGGAAAGAGAGAGATTAAGAGTTGGCAGCCAGGAGGCAGGCTTTCAAAACATGCCTCTTGGTGGTGTAAATTATTATATATGCCTGAGTGTTTAAAGGGAATACACGAGCAGGCATGTAATCCTGCTGGTGGCCACATTGGTCTACCAATGAGGGGAAGTGGGGGAAACAGCAATGAGGCTGTGAGCTAAGTCCAACACATTCAATAGACTGCTGTCAACCTGGATGACGACCTGGTTGGCTAGCAGTATAGTAAGAAATAGACAGAGTTCTGTGTTCCCAGGGACAAGGACATAGTCACAGAGGACTACAGTGGAGAATAAAGCATTCAGCTGATAAGAGGTGAGGCGAGATGCACAAGAACCCATACTTGCAGATAGTACCCATGTGACCTAGCTTCAATGGCTGGATGATCAGAACTCGCCTAGAGGAAGAAAGAAGAGGGAAAAAATGTGTAATCCACTACAATTTGATGAACTTGACCTATACTTATGGATGTAGTAGGTTAAATGAGGGAACAAATCTTTACAGCAAGGATTATTCCCACCCCCTCTGTACACAGGGTTGACAGGTATGGGCAACTTAGACATTGGCTACCCAAAATGAGGGTGGGAGGACAACAAAGGCATGAAGTGACTGGCTTACAAGTTTTCAAGAGGGAATTTAGTTCCAGAGGATGTGTGGGAAGATAGAATCTCCACTGAGTGGTGTCCAAACTGTCTAGACAGGGCAGGTGAAAGGAAATGGGGATAAGACTCTTGTGGTTCAATAGTGAATAATTGCTATGAATGTTGCAAATGTAAAGGTAGACATTTTGTAACAAAAGGAAGGGAGTGCTTGATCATGCAGTCCAGGAGCTGAGGACACTGGGATCATCAAGGGAGATGAGCAGAGTGTGAGACCCTATCCAGAAAAGCAGCTATACCAGAGATGGAGGTAGAGACGATGACGTGGAGAGACAGAGTGGCTGGGGACTGTAGACTCAAGGAGGTAGAGGGGCTGTGTGCTGGTGTCCAGGGGGCTAGTGTGCAGGCTATATCCTTTGATTGTTTGAATGGTTGTATATTCCTGAGTGCTTCGGTATACATAAAAATCAAACAAACAAAATAAACCCAGAGACATTGGAAGCAAATGTTGTTAAATGATGATGCATGAAGGGGTTTGTAATCATTGCAATGAAATACAATAGGATGAGTGTAAAGCTGATGCTCTCCCATGTAAACTATAACTCACTTCACAATAAAAACTTAAAATAAAAAAAAAGTTAAAATGAATAAAAGAAATACTGTTAACTGATGGTACATGGAGGAGATAATAATCATTGTAATGAAACAAAGTGTATGATTAATTGAATGTAAAACTGATGATCTGCCCTGTAAACTTTCACTCAATTTACAATAAAAACTTAAAAAAAACAAAACAAAAGATGTACCTTCTCTTCTTCTAGCTTCTCTGGGCTATTTACAAAAAGATATTTTTGCTAGGTAAAAAATTCTAGGTCAGCAGATAGCTTTCTATCAAGACTTTAAAGATACTACATTGTCTTCTAGCATCCATTGTTCATTTTGAAAGGTCATCCGTCAAAATCACTGTTATTCCTCTGAATGAAGTCTTCATTTAAAAATTTTTATTATGTAAAATTTCAAATACACAGAAAAGTAGAAAGAAACAATCCAAGAAATGCCTCTGTATTAAAACATTATTGTGTCTTCTATACCTTCATCCACCACACTGGATAATTTGAAGTAAATCCCAAACACTATTATCATGTATGCTTCAAATATTTAAAATGATAAGTGTATTATTTTTCATTGCTATGGTAACAAATTACCACAAATTTCACAGTTCAAAACAATACAAATGTATTACCTTACAGTTCTATAGGTTAGAAATTTGATGTGGGTCTCACTGAGCTAAAATTAAAGTCTTGGCAGGACTGTGCTTCTTTCTGGAAGCTGATTGTTTCCTTGGCTTTTCCAGTGTCTCGATGCTGCCTGTATCCCTTGGCTTGTAGCCCTTCCTTCAGCTTCAAAGTGAGTAATATTTCATCTGTCTGAGCATCCTTCCATAGCCATATCTCTCTCTGACTCTTCTGCATCCATCTTCCACTTCTTAGATTCTGTGGTTACATTGGGTTCAGTTGGATGATCCAGGATAATATTCCCATCTAAAGGAGCTCTAATAGTGTAGTGGCTGTGAATCTGAAGGTCAGCAGTTCAAAACTACCAGCTGTTCCATGGGAGAAAGATGAGGCTTTCTGCTCTCCTAAAGATTTATAGCTTCAGAAACCCTATGAGCCGGAACCAACTCCACAGCACATAAAAACAACAACAAAGGTCAACTGATTAGCAACTTTATTCCCCTTTGCCATCCAGGAAGTATGATGTCAACATCTTTGTTATTGTTGTTAGGTGCTCTAGAGTCCATTCTGATGCATAGTGACCTTATGCATCAGAATGGACTCTAGAGCACCTAACAGAAGGAAACACTGACCTGTGCCCATCTCACAATCATTGCTACGCTTGAGCCCATTGCTGTTGCCGCTGTACCAATCCATCTCATTCAGGATCTCCTTCCTTTTCACTGATGCTTCACTTCCTTTTCACCAAGCATGGTGTCTTTCTTCAGGAACAGACCCTCCTGATAATATGTCTAAAGTATGAAAGACTAAGTCTGGCCATCCTAGCTTCTAAGCAACATTCTGACTGTACTTCTTCCAACACAGATTGATTTGTTCTTTTGGAGGTCCATGGTACTTTTAATATTTTACTCCAACACCATAACTTAAAGCATCAATTCTTTTATTGTTTTCTTTATTCAATGTCCAACTTTCACATGCATATGAGGTTATTGAAAATACCATGACTTTGGTCAGGCGCACCTTAGTCCTCAAACTAACATCTTTGCTCTTGAACACTTTTAAGCAGATTTGTCTAATGCAATATATCACTTGATTTCTTGACTGCTGCTTCCATGATTGTTAATGGTTGCATTATGGTTGCATAATGGTTGATGCAAGCAAAATGAAGTCTTTGACAACTTCAATCTTTTCTTTATTTATCATGATGTTATTTATTGGTCCAGTGATGAGGATTTTTGTTTTCTTTACATTGAAGTGCAACCCATGCTGAAGGCTATGATCTTTGATCTTCATCAGTATTTTGAATCCTCTTGGCTTTCAGAAAACAAGGTTGTATCAACTATTCTACCTAATACAATAAGGAATCTCAATATAATGATTGGAAACGTGTGGTGCTATGGAATAAACACTGGACTGCTAACTGCAAGATTGGTGGTTCAAACCCACCAACTGTTCCTCAGAAACCCTATATAGAGTCACTATGATTTGGAAATGACTTGACAGCGCTTAACAACAATAATACCTTTTAGGGATAAAAATAATTACTTAATATTATCAAACATTCAGCCAACATTCTAAATTCCCTGAGTATATCATAAGTGTTCTTGTTTTTGCAGTTGGTTTGTTTGAACAAGATTTCAAACAAAATCTACCCATTGTGTTTGGTTGATACATCTCTTAACTTTCTTTAATCTATAGGTTCCCTTCCTTTTTTTTTAATGCTTGCATTTATTTGTTGAAGAAATCAAATTGTGTTTCCTGTTGTCTCCTGTGCTGTAGACTTTACCCATTGCATTCTTGTTATTTTCAGAATGGTCTGTTGGCTAGACTGGACTGTTAACCACAATGTTGATTGTTCAAACCCACCAGCTGCTCCTCAGAAACCCTATACAAGGATGCTATGAGTTGGAACTGATTTGACTGCACTTGATAACAACAACATAATGGTAATTAGATTTAGAGGCTTGGTCTGCTTCATATTACATTATTGACAAGAAGCAGTGTTGAATATTTGGAGGTATTTAATATTAAGTTGGCCCAGGATCGGGCAGTGTTTTGTTCTGCTGTGCATAAGGTTGCCATGGGTCGGTACCAACTCGATGACACCTAACAATAACAACAACAATATTAAGGTGTCTCTGTTTGTAATGTCTGTGGTCCCCAATGATCATTGCCCACATCCAACATTTGGAAAATAATGTT
>NW_006408526.1:34791325-34795609 GCF_000296735.1 Chrysochloris asiatica | reverse complement strand
GTTTTAATATTTTCTTGACTCTTCATTTTCCTAGTTAATTTTGATTACAGAAAAGATATTGTTAGTTTAAAATTCTAGCAATAACTTGTGGCCTCAGGTGATGTTACTCAAGGGAACTTTAAAAAGTTCACGGAGAAATGGAATTTAAAGATAATGGAATTTTTCCACAGACTTTTTGAAGTCTTGTTGTATTTCTTCAGAAAGGAATTATATTTGTTTTGGGCAGACAGCCAGGTGCAACAATAATGCATGAAAAACTTAATCCAATTTCAGAGAATATTTGAATTTGGACTTTAAAATCTTAGAGAGCTCATCAATTTACAATTCATCCTGCTTTCTAAGAAGTAGTCTTTCAAATACCCAACTGTTAGGACTTAAATTGTGTGCCCCCAAACAATATGATTCAGACTTCTAGCCTCCAGAAGTTTAAGGGAATACATTTCTGTTGTTTGAAGCTACCGTGTTTATGGTAATTGACCACAGCAGCCCTAAGAAACTAATACAACACCCAAAACACGATGTGGTGTATTAAAAGAACTTTCCTTTTCAAGTTTTGGACAAGGTTTTATATTCTTTACCCCATGGCACTATCAGAAACACTGCTCGATTTATAAGTCTCTCAATTCCCTGGTTACTGTAAATGTGACCTTATTTTGGTATTAGAGTCTTTGTAGATGTAATTAGTTAATAAGTATTTGTTGATGAAATGAATGAATGATATTGGCACATAACTGAATTAATGACTACATTATTGTAATCATATTGAGTTACAGTAATTACAAAACTGTAAGCATATTGAGTTACAGTTTAAAGAACTATTTGTAGGCCCAATTGAAGCCACATGGAAGTATCTAATCCCGTATTCTTGGGTCTGTCTTAAATGATGGCTTACAATAATGTAGCTGCTTGGCTAGCCATTCTCTGTGAACATTTAGCTCAGCAAAGTTGTATCATAGTAAGCATTGTTTTCAAGCCAGGAACTTGTCATACGTAAGCCTGGCTTGCCTATAAGATTAAAAATTGCTCAATGGTATCCATCTGTCTTGGAAGGTTCACTTACCTCAGCAAGATCCATTGAGGTAATGTGTCATGTTAAAAAAAAATCGTACCTGTTTTGAAATAACATTGAGTATAATTAAAAATATTGTACACAGAGTTAGTCCAAAAGGTCCATCTAATTATTAAGACACTGGGAAGATAATCCTCACCAGTATCAAATCCTTCTGTTAAATGCTATTTCATTACTAATTTGTTAGAATTTTATAGCTCTTTTTCTCTAAAAATCTTTAAGGCACTCCCATACGACTCCATTAAACTTGGCTCTTCTCACATAAAGTTGTAAATGAGGGAAGTAAGGTAAACAACAGAAAGGGAAAAAGAAATGCGGAAAAGAAAGCATCAGGAGGGACTCTGGAAGACCAAGTGCAAAAGCTGTGTTGGGGGCATGTCTGATTTCCTCAGGCTTCACAAGGGGGAAGGAGAATCCAACTCAAAATCAGTGCAAGGCTGATTTCTACAACCAAGGCCTCCACTCTATAACCCTATTCTGACACCAACCATCCTCACACAGCATTCTCTGCTTCACATCTGGGTTTAAGAATCCATTGCAATAGCCACACAGAACTCATAACAACACTCATGATTATGGGGCTTATTAGGGAGAGAACAGGGTATAGTTCAGGATCAAAACCAACTCAGGATGCAGCAGTTTTCCAATCAGGCTGTACTGCAGACACGCCTCACTCTTGTCTTCAGCTGGCCCATTGGCAAATGACCTGCTCAGGCAAGTGTTACAAAGTTCTTTTAGCCAGTCTGTGAATGCCCATAGGGCACATTCTGCAAGCCAGCCTCCTGCTCATAGGCTTTACTCAGTCCATGGGCCTAGAAGCCCACAGCTGCTCTGTCTCTCCTTGCTGCCTTTGCCTCTGCCTCTGCTGTCACTGATTTTCGAGGTAGGGATCTCATGACCCACTCATGGCCCTTCTTTCTTGATGGTCTGTTCCTGCTTCTGAAACGGCTCCTTTTAAATCTAGTGAAATTGTAAAACTAACCAATCCCAGTGCTAGAGACCTGTACATCCTATTTGCATGACTCCACCCAGTGACTGGGTGGGAATTAAGAAGACTTTGGATAGAAAAGTCATGTTAAGTAAATCCTAGGCACCACAACAGGTATATTCCATGCGTTTTATATGAAGAAGTTGGATAGCAGTAGACATCATCTCAATGCTAGAAAACTAGTTCTCCATTAAATTAAACATCTTCCCTTACTGATTTTAACTCTGTGGTTGTTTTAAAATACATCCACAAGTAATTTGGCACTCCTTCCATTGAGTGGCAAGGAGCTCTGGTAGCGTAGTGGTTACAAGTAGGGCTGCTAATCTCATGGTCAGCATTTTCAAATGACCAGGAGGCTTCCTGCCCCCATGAAGGTTTACAGCCTTGGAAAGCATATACAGGGTTGCTTATGAGTCAGAACCAACTCCACAGCACATAACCACCACCACCACTATTGAGTGGCCGGCTGTTTGTCCTCTCCTTTTGAACTTAGAACGAACCTTTCAGACTTCCTCAATCTGTGTAGTAAAATGTTGTGACTTTGTTCTTTTGGGATGCTTGTACTTAGAAACCAACCATCATGCTGTGAGGAAGTCTATGTAGCCATATGGAGAAATTGTGTGAAGGTATTGTCTCCAATAACCCAAGTTAAGGTAACAGTTAATATAAACAACCAAACATATGAGTGAGTCTTACATCTTCCTAGACCCTAGCACTGAATCACCCTCAGCTTCGTAGCTTCCCAGCCCAAACCCCAGACCTTATGGAGCAAAGGCAATTCACCCCACTGTGTCCTTTCTGGAATTCTTACTCACCACATCCATGACATTAACAAAATGGTGTTTTCACACCACTAAGTTTGCATCTGGAGGGCTGGTGTGTTGCTGTGGGTTAATGTACTGGGTTTGCAAGGTTGGTTTGAATCGAAAGGTCAATGGTTCAAGCTCACCAGCCACTCCTTGTAAATTCTATATGGGTCGCTATGAATCAGAACTGACTTGATGACACTTAGCAACAACAACAAAAGTTTGGGTCCTGGTGTTGTGCCCTAGGATAAGCACTCTACCTAAAGGTCGGTTTGAGCCGCAAGGTCAGTAATTCAAACTCTCCAGCCACTCCTCCGACACTGAATAAGAACAAATTTGAAGTTACTTAACAACAAAATAAGAAGTGTGCGGTAGTTACAGAGCAGTAGATAAGTATGGAATCCACTCATAGTAAAGGCTGGGAATCTGGCACAATCTTGCTTTCCTGGCTTATCTTCCACTATTCCTCCCACCCTCTGTCCCTGATACAGGGGCATTCTTTCCCCTCCCCTCAGGCTGTGCTCCCTTCAGGCGCACCTCATGCACTACATTCCCCTTGGTGGTGTGTTCCCTCTTACTGGACTTCAGCATCATGACGTTCTAGGTTTGAGGAGTTCTGGTTGGGCCATGCAATTCAAGAGCTGAGGGATTAACCTCTTTAGTACTCAAAAAAAAAAAAAAAAAAAAAAAAAAAAAAAGCAGGGACCAAAATAGAACCTATTCATAGAGAAAATGGCTAAAGGCTATAAATGCTTAATACTAGGCAGATGGTATATACTCATTGCAATAAACGCTAGCTAGTATTATAAGTTCTTTTTATTCCCTTAAGTTTCTATTGAACACTCAAGACTTAAGTGAAACTCTTTGTCTTTAAAGTCTGAGCTCAAATATCAATTCATCTGTGAAGATTTCTTCTGCTACCAAAATATATTTGGTAATACCAAATAAAACAAATCCATTGTCGTCGAGTCAATTCTAATTTATAGCAACTTTAGATGACAGAATCTTAAATACCATGAGCCCTGGCGGCACAGTGGTTAAGCAGTTGGCTGTTCATTAAGAGGTTGGCAGTTTGAACCCACCAACCCCACAGTGGGAAAAAGATGAGACAGTGTACTTTCATAAATAGTTGGAAACTCTATAGTATAGGGTAGTTCTTCTCTGTCCTGTAGCTTCACTAGGTGTCAGAATTGATTTGATGGCAATGGGTTTGGCATTTTTCTTGTTTTTTTCTAAAATATATTAATACCACAATGGAGAAAGGGAAGTAAAGAATTTGCTAGATGGCTATGGCTCAAGAATTTACAGACCTGATGAGGCCCAACTCAAAATGAAGAGAAACAGCTGTAAACATCCATTGAAAATTGGAACATGGAATGTACGAAGTATGAATCTGGGAAAATTGGAAGTTGTCAAAAATG
>NW_006408526.1:34785840-34788940 GCF_000296735.1 Chrysochloris asiatica | reverse complement strand
CATAAGGTCGCTATGGGTCGGTACCGACTCGATGGCACCTAACAACAACAACAAGTAACCTCTATTAGTTAATGAAAACATATATTCACACAGAACAAACGTGCATAACAGCATTATTTGTGACAACCAAAAGGTAGAAGCAACCCAAATGTCCATGAACAGACAAATGAATAATCAAAATGTGTTATATCCATCCAATGGAATATTGTTGGGCCATAAAAAAGAATAAAGTAATACAACAAAGATGAACTTTGAAAGCATCAGATTAAGTGAAAGGAACCAAAAGTTCACATATTGTATGATATCCTTCATATGGAAGTCCAGACAGAAAGCAATAGCTTAGGGCTAGAGATAAGGGAAAGGAGATTGTGGCTTAAGGGTATACGGTTTCTTTATGAGGTTATGAAAATTGACTATGGTAATGGTTGCACATATCTATGAATATGCTAAAAAACCATCAAGTTGTATACTTTAAATTAGTGAATTGTATAGTACTTTACTGAGATATAATTCCCTTCACTGAAATCGAAGAGGGTTTACTGATGAAGATCAAAGACTACAGCCTTCACTATGGATTGCAGCTCAATGTAAAGAAAACAAAGTTCCTCACAACTGGACCAATAAATAACATCATGATAAATGGAGAAAAGATTGAAGTAGTTGAAGGCTTCGTTGTGCTTGGATCCACAATCAAAAATTATGGAAGCAACAGTTAAGAAATCAAATGACGTATTAGGCCTAGACCCATGGAAAGACTGATGTCAAGCCACATGAAAATCACCCAGGACAGAAGTTAAAAGAGACAAGAACCTTCCTCTAGAGCCAACAGAGAGAAAAAGCTTTAATCTACAGTTGGCACCGTGAATTTGTACTTCTAGCTTCCTAAACTTTTAGGAAATAGATTTCTGTTTGTTAAATCTTGTGGTATTTCTGTTATAACAGCACTAGAGATAACTAAGACAGAATTCGGTACCAGAAGAGTCAGGTGCTGCTCTAACATAAAACTATAATGTGGAGTCAGTTTTGGAATTAGGTAATGGGTAGAAGTTAGAAGAGTTTTAAGGTATAGTAAAAGGGCAGGTTGTCCTCAAGAAACTGTTTGGATATCAAAGATGATTCGTATGAGGACTCAGAAAGAGAGCTATAGAGAAATTCTCTATTGTATGGGAGAATAAATATGGCTCCAGGAACAGAATGTTGCTAAAAATATGTGTGTCAAATGTGCTTCAAGTGAGGTTTTAATAGAAAATGATGAACATGTGATTGGCTAATGGAAGAAGGGTGATGCTTTTTGTGCAGTGGTAGAGAATTCGTCTGATATGTATTCAAATCTTTGACGAAAGATAAAATTTGTAAGTGATCAACTGGATATCTGGCTGAGGAGATTTCTAAGCAAGATCTTAAAGAGATCACGTGGTTTCTCCTTGCTGCTTATAGGAAAATGTGTGAGGAAAGAGATGGGTTTATATGATGGGGGTTAAAGTGTTTTACATTTGGCAAGGATGTGAGATGCAATGTTATGAATTGACTTGTGCCCTACCCTGCTCCCCAAATATATGTCAACTTGACTAAGCTATGATCCTCAGTGTTCTGTAATTATCCTCCATTTTGTGTTCTGATGTAATTATCCCATGTATTCTAAATCTAAACTTCTCTTACATTAATGAGACAGCATTAGAAGCAGTTATGTTAAAGAGGCAGGTAAAATCTTCAGGATTAAGTTGTATCTTGAGTCAATCTTTTTTGAGATGTAAAAGCGATTACGCAAAGGAGCAGATCAATGGACCTCAGCACCATCAAGGAAAAAGAACCCAGAGTGGAAGGTATCATCTAGACCTAGGATCCCTGCACTGACAGCCTACTGGATCCAGAGGAAGACTGACGTCAAATCATATAGAGATCTCCAAGGGAGTCCTGGTGTGGTGCTGTGGGCTAATGCATCAGACTGCAAAGTCAATTGAACTGCAAGGTCGGTAGTTCAAGCTCACCAGCTTCTCCTCGGAAACCCTATACAGGGTCACTATGGGTCGGAACCAACTTGATGGCACTTAACAACAACAACAACAAAGCTATAACACCAACACCACGAATTGGAAACTCAGATTCACTTTCTCACACTTCAGGAGGCTAAAAGTCCCAACTAGGGTCTGTGCTCTGTATATTCTTTCTTCTTGTTAGCGTCATACATTCCTTGGCTCCTTGGCTTGTAGATAGTCTTCATACGGTGTCTGCCTTCCCCTACATGTACAACCACTCTGTCTATTCTGGTCTTTTATAACTTAAATGTGATTAGATTTAGGAACCACCTCCATTGTATTGTAGGAAAAAAGACTACATATAAAAATCTATATGGTGGTGGTATGCCGTGGAGTCGGTTCTGACTCACAATGACCCTGCATAAGGTTTCCAAGGCTGTAAATCTTTATGAGAGCAGAAAGCCTCATTTTTCTCCTGTGAAACAGCTGGTAGTTTCAAACTGCTGATCTTGAGGTTAACAGCCCTACTCGTAACCATTGTGCTACCAGAGCTCCTTATAAATATATATATATACACACAGAGAGGGTTTTATTAATGGCAGAAAAAGCATTCAACAATGCAGAATCACAATGTCAGGAAAGCCTAGTAATATGTTTTCCCAGAGGTGGTCACTTACAAGCAGAAGGGCACAGCGAAAACATTGGTGATTTATTGACTTCCAGAGATTGGGGAAGGGCAGGGAGGTTATCACAAGGTAAAGGAAACATAGGATTTTGTAAGGACCTTGGCACAGATTAGGGGAGTTGGAATGATGGGTGAGGTTGGAGGAGAGCTATTTTTCTTTTTTGAGGTGAAGTAAAGTGAATATTTTCTGAGAATTTGTTGACCACTAAACTCACAAGCTTAATACCTGCACATACTGTTGTTATTGTTGAGTTGGTTCTGGTTCATAAAGACCCTCTACCAGCTCAGTGCTTCTTCCACCAGGACTCGGCACAAACTAAGAGCCTGTCAAAACCACATTCTTTAGCATTACCCAAAACTAATCTGCACAATGTTTTGTAATCATTTCCAGTCCATCGCAAAGGATGCAAAAATAAGTTTCAGAGTAAGACAGAAGAAT
>NW_006408526.1:34783753-34785370 GCF_000296735.1 Chrysochloris asiatica | reverse complement strand
GACTCGATGGCACCTGACAACAACAACAACAACATAAATTTGGCCTAAGGAGCTCTGGTAGTGTAGTAGTTACAAATCGGGCTGCTAACCTCAAGGTCAGCAGTTCAAAACTACCAGCTGTTCTGCAGGAGAAAGATGAGACTTTCTGCTCCTGTAAAGATTTACAGTCTTGGAAATCCTGTACAGGGTCACTATGAGTTGGAACCAACTCCACAGCACATAACAACAACAACAACAACATGGACTTTAGCCTATAGCCTAGTCAGAAGCTCCAGTCTTGTCAAACACCTTAAGTTCTGGAATGCTCTTCCTCAACTGGTATGACCTCAGCTGACTGATTGCATTGCAATATAGAAGGTTTTACATCACATTATATGAAATGTAATCTGCTCTACACAAGGCCAACTGATTTAATCACTTTTCACTACTCTATGACAGCAAGTAGACTTGGGTTTGCCTAAGCCAAACCTAGCTGAGTTGAGCCAAATGGACACATACAGTTGAACATCATACCTTCCTTACACAGGACCACACTCTTTTTCTTCATTAATTCTGAAATTAGGAAAAAAGTCAACCCAATCTATTGAGAAAAATAAAGATGTGAAGGGAGGCTCATTCTTGTTTTAGGCTAAAACTCCCCTAACCTGTGCCTAGGTCCTTACAAAATCCTATGTTTCCTTTACCTTGTGATAACCTCCCTGTCCTTCCCCAACCTTCTTTCTTTCCTCATGAAATCACATGCATCTATATATCTAAGCATCTGCAAAGCACCTCCACAGAGTTTGGGTACAAAAAGAACTGATTAAAGCACTCTAACAGAATTACTAAGAGAGTTATGAAGCAAAGCAGCCCTGTGTGTGTGTGTGTGTGTGTGTGTGTGTGCCACTGTGCCTTTCCTAAAAGAGGATCCATAATGGAAACCTGTTATCTTCCTATTGGTAATAATGCTGAATTATGTACACTGTCCCCAGGCAGGAACATGATTTGAGTGAGATAAGACTAACCTCTGAAGCACTTGGTGAGTCTTACTATGTGCAAATGTATTTTAAAATTGACATACCAGAGCATAAAAAGAAGACAAAATATCTAATTGTGGTCCTTCAGTCATAATGACAATGATTACAAAATATGAATCCTTGACTCCCTGCCTCATAAATTATCTGCTGAGTTTTACTGCTTCATGTCTCAAACTGGCATTGCTTTTGTCTTTTTCAATACATAGTATACATTCTTGCTTACACGTAAACAGAGTCACCCATTTCCAATAGTATCCCACCGGGAAAATTGCTTCCCAAAACTGTTTTTCTTTCAGCAAGTTATTTTCCAGAGTTTTCCCAGCATGTCTCAAGGTGCACTTTAATACTTGAGCTCCTTCAACTCCTGAGGGGTAACAGTAAATTGTAAATGATGTGTTTGGAACAATGCTTACTTATAGTCTAGATGGGAGTTAACAATTTAATTGCCTTTTTAAGAGCTGCATTGAAGCATGTGTATAGGAAGTTTTGTTGTATAGGAAAAAGACTTCACATTAGTTTGCTCTGTCTTAATCTATTTTCAGACCACCCAGAGTGAAAACACTTTGCCTATTTTCTTTTATAGATTAGTATAAAATAGTAT